>NW_027460987.1:0-195000 GCF_037038515.1 Microtus pennsylvanicus
ACAGGAAATCACACAGGCTATAAATACATTCTTAGTTTAACAGTGAGAGAGCAAGACAAGCTGACTAGACATGGCCTGTGGCTGCTGCAAATGCTCCTTCTCTCCAGCCACCCTGAGATTTGTGTGGGAATTTGGGAGTGATTAGAAAGGATATGTGAGAATGAGGTAAAGAGCTGGTTAATGAAACCTAAGGTTAGAGGCAGGTAGACACAGAACCATCAAGGTAGTAGGATAGAAGTCTTGCCTCTAACACTGAGAAACCTACAAGTCTTAGGAAAACACACTTATGCTACCAACTTTCATAGTCATATGGTGTGTACCTATGTAGATTTAAGTAAGTTAAAATTAAATTTTAAGAATTCCAGGTTTTAGTGACATTAATGATACATAAATTTAAATGTCCATTAGCCGTGTGTCTTTGACTATCATGTATTATCACAGACACACATGTTTTCATCAACATATGAATTTGTCTATGCCTTGCCCTGCAGCCACAAATTCCTCTATTATATGATCTCGGAGCCCAAACGATACTTGGTGGAAACACAGCCTACTCTGGCATATCACAACTTGAGAAAATCTGGGTGAATGGATGCAAATCAGTGCAATTTTATACAACTCCTAAGCCAAGACAGAGCAATTGTAAGATACACTCAAAACTTTTCATAGTGGGGAGATACAATGGGGCATTGAAGAGATTATGAGAAATATAACCGTGCAGATTAACAAAGACTCTTTTAATCTCACCTCACTGAAAAAAAATCAGTGGATATTACAAGAAATAGCTGTGGCATGGTCACTCATAATAATGGGAAAGAGATATGAATTAAAAAGTTATGACCCTGTCCTTAATTCTTCCAGTGAAAATAGTAATCATTTCTCAACAAAAAGAAATGCTGATTTTTGAGATAATAATAGTCATAAAATGGTTTGTATACAATGTATGGAAGTACTAAAGTATACTTTACCCAATCTTTCAAAATACTACCATGTCTCAAGGAACATACAAGCATGTTTCTATATATTCTTTGAATTTGCACTTGCTTTTTAACTATGCAGCCAATCAAATTCAGTGAGAAAATCAGACCTCTGTCCTTGGAGTATTTGTTTCCTGAGAGAAGTACAGCAGTAAAAGAAACACGCTCTTCTAACTACTCTTTTATTTGAATATGCACCAAACAGCAAAATCTACATCAACAACAGACTAAGTTTTAAAATCCCTTTTCGTCATTTATTACTCCATTCACTCTGCCTCTGAGCTCTTTTTGTCCCACAACTTCTTTATGGCATTTTTCACCTCTGCATTTCTAAGGGTGTAGATGATGGGGTTCAGCATGGGGGTGATGACTGTGTAGAACACAGCCACAAGCTTATCTTCAGTAAATGTAGAGGAAGGTCTCAGATAAAGGAAGCTAGCAGGTCCAAAGAACAAGATGACCACTGTAATGTGGGCAGCACAGGTGGAGAGGGCCTTGCGCCTCCCCTCTGCAGAATGGTTCCTCAAGTTCACAAGGATGGTGATATAGGAGGACACCAAGATAAGGAGAGAGATAATAGAGATTAAACCACTGTTGGCCATCACGATAACCCCTTCCATAAAGGTGTCAGTGCAGGCAAGTTTAAATAATGGCTGGAGGTCACAGAAGTAGTGGTCAATTACATTGGGACCACAGAAGGGCAATGGAATGGTGATGAGGATCTGGATTGTGGAGTGAATGAGGCCCCCCAGCCAGGAGCCAGCTACCAGCATGTGACACACTTGACGACTCATGATGTTCATGTAATGGAGAGGTTTGCAGATGGCCACATAGCGATCATAGGCCATCACCACAAGCAGAAGAATCTCAGCAACCCCCAAAAGGTGGAAGAAGAATATCTGAGCCAGGCAGCCCTTCAGAGAGATGGTTTTAATTTTTACAAGTAAGTCAGTGATGAACTTAGGGACAACAGTAGAGGAGTAGCAGATCTCCACCAGGGACAAGGAGCTGAGGAAGATGTACATAGGAGAACGCAGACTCTTACTGATGTTGACTGTCACAACAATGAGGCCATTGCCCAGCACTGTGGCCAGGTACACGGGAAGGAACAGTACAAAGCACACCTTTTGTACCTTTGCATCCTGGAAAAGACCAGTGATGATCAGTTCAGTCACGTTATTTGTCTTAGCCATGGCTTCAGTTCAGGTGCGCTGGATGTTATAAAATTCTGTTGAAAAAAAACAATTTGAACACAAATTCATGACATGTATAGTATGGCAGATAATGTAAAACAATTTACAATATGTATATCATTTATTTAGTCAATAAATACTAGTTACATGTATATTCAAGTATAACATTTTATACTATTTTAATTTGTTTACTTTGTAACTAGAAAATGAATATTCAGAAAAACTTATTTGACCATAGTAACAGAAGAAGTAGAGAATTCTAGGGCTCACAACCATTCTACCAGGCTTTCACTCTGGGATCCTCGTCATTTCCAGTGCAGTCGATATTTGGAGAGTCATTAGAATTAGGACCCTATTTAGTGGTCTAACCTTCGGGGACACTCCTGTGCTCCCAAGTAATCTCCTCTTACCTGTGAAGAAATCAAATTCCCATTCAATTCTGGGATGATTCTCCTTGGTGACTCTAAAACAGTAACTCACAGAATCCAAAAACCTAAAAGAACTTTTAAAATACTTAATTTTATGCTGTATTTTTCATTGGATAAAAATTACTAATTTAAGTAGGTCTGCCAACCCTAAAATCATCAAATGCAGCCACTCAATAAAAGTGAGACTTTGTAGGTCTAAGAGGAAATTGAGGTTGTCCAACAAACAATGGCTAAGAAACTCTGTATCTTATTTTTAGTCACTTTACCTTGCTGTAGATCAGAAGGGATGCTGTGTTCTTTATCTTCAACAAGGAGTTAGATCACAGATTTTAAGTAAACTCAAATTGTCTCCAACCCAATATGAAGTATGTCTCTGCTTAAATACAACATGAGTCAAGTAGAAGTTTGGTTTTGGAAAAATTCGGCTGGGAAGGAACAAGGAATAGTTTATGAGTCCTGGTACTTGAGCAAACAAGGTCCCTTAAATATCACCACCCAACAGATTCCTCATTGAACACCCAGTGAGCCATGTACCAATCATCCTCATCTTAACTATGTTAGAATAATGTGAAGTAGATTTAAAAGAATATCTCCTAAATTTTTCTGCTCATGGATGAAATGACAAAGGCTGAGAGAGGAGAACTGGCTTCCCAAAATCACCTTCAAATGATTTTTCCATGCACTAAATCAAGGATAATAGTCTCAATAGCACTGAATTTTCTGACTTTACTGGGTGGAGGTTGTCATTGCAATTTAAGGGCTGCATTTTCTCTCCAAGAAAAAAAATCATCACTAGTCTTAGTACCTATTAAAAAGGAATGTAACTGGTACCTAAAGCTAATTATAAAATAAAGAGGAAACTCAGAAAGCTACATGAAGTTGAACATTTGAATGTAAAAATTAATTGCAGGCATAAGAAGCAGCAAAGAGAGAAATCTTACATTTTTTCTTTTGACAAGAAAATCTACCCACTCATTCTTTATCCAAAGGTGTGACTACACACTGAGGTCCTTGCATTCTTTATAATAAACTAACTCACAGGCTATAATCATGAAACAAATGTCCCCCATGGAATTTCTTTTCTCCAGAGGGAAACTTTGTGACTAAACTGGAACAAAAAGAAAAGGTTTAAATTTAATCTCAAGTACTTCAGTGACTTTTACATGAAGCTCTTTAAAATTAGGAAGGCAAAGACAAAAGATGAGAATCAGGCATGTGGGACTCATTTTCCTCAGGTTTGTCTACTGAAAATAAGTTTACATGATAGTAGATAAAAGAGACAGGACTGGAAGCCAGGACGTGAACTAACACGTGTTTAGCAGTAAATTAACTATTTGCTTATAACTATCCCATTTACCTCCTACTTCTCATTTTTCCATTTCTACTCCTATATAAATTAACAGTTAGGCTATATGTGCTACACTGAATTTTCTAATTCTCATATTTATGTGCCATGTTTATATTTTAAAAATCACTTCAAAAAAATCACCTCAGTTGCCATAAACCTCATTGCTCCCTCGATGAGGATAGTGGTCGTGATCATGAAAGATGGGGACAACTTCCTCTGGAGAAAGTACCAATCACCCTTTCACTCTTTCATTCACTTACTCAACAAATACTGGTGAATACTACAAATCACCAAGAACTAATTTAAGGGCTGGGCTTAAGAGGCACAAAAATGAAACTCTCTGGACATGTGAGACTTAAATTTTCTCTATTTCTCTATTCTAAAATGAAGGTTGTACCTTCATTTTATAGAGGGGGACGGTGATCAAAAAAGAGCAATAAAAGCAAATATAAGTAATGATTTTTGTAACATGTAAGTCAAGGATTTACGAGAACCATAAAACGTTTGTAAATTTCTCATGCTCTTCTGTCTTTTATTATTGTGTTGTTATATTTATGTATATATAATATATGTGTACTATTATATATAAGACATGTGTAATAAGTCTGAAGCTATAACATATTTAAGATTTCCCCCCAATATATCAGTCATGAGGTTGTGTTCAGAGTACCCACTGATATAATTTTAAGTTTTGTTTTGTGTTGTTTGGTTTTTGTTTCTGTTTCTATTTTTGGTTTTGGTTTTCAAGACAAAGTTTCTCTGTGTGGCTCTGGCTGGCCTATAATTTGCTCTATAGACTACACTGGTCTTGAACTCAAAGATTCACCTGCTTCTGCCTCCCAGTACTGGGATGAAAGGTGTGCGGCACCATGCCCAACTTCACTGTTCTAATTTCTATCGTCTGGAGTTCCTATAAATGGAAGCTTGAACATGCACTCTTCTGTATTAGTCATTCTGCTATGAATTACAATAATTAGAGGTCACATATACAATGTATAGGTATGGTGTGTGTGTGTGTGTGTGTGTGTGTGTGTATACCCATGTGTGAGGATGGCTGCACATGCATGTATATGTGCATGTGGAGAAGCCTGAAATCAAATTTAGGTATTTCTAAATCACTTAACCATTTGTTCTTTTTATTTCAACGAAGCCTCTCACTGAACCCAGAGCTCATCAGTTCAGCAAGGCTTTCTTGCTAGCAAGGCCCAAGGATTCTCTTATCTCTTGCCTTGCACTCCACCTCCAAGTACTGTGCTAGTATGTTAGTCTAGTCTAGCTGGTGCACAGTCTGTAGGCTTGTACATACATGAATGTATGATGACATACAACCATGATAATAGCATATTTTCACTACCTAAAAATCTTCTGTGTTCACTAAGCATCGTGGCATTCACCCTTAATCCCAGTACTCAGGAGACAGAGACAGATGGATCTCTGAGTTCAAGACCACCCCTATCTACATAGATTTCTAGGCTTGGCAGGGTTACATAGTGAGACAATTTTTGGGTTTTTTAAAATCTTATTACAGGAACCTTAAAGCACAAGCAGGTATGGTCAAAGCTGTGTAATTCATCACCCAACTTAAATGATTATCCATTCAGGGATTTTTTTAAAATAAATAGTAGGGCAGTACAACAAGTCTGTGGAGCCCTTTAGTTATAATATACAGGAGCATCCTATGCATTGTAGGATACTTCATGAATCTCTGACTTTGTGTCTCCTTAATGTCAGTGGCACTCTCCTCCCTGGCCAGACTGGTCAAAAATCTTTAAACATTATCAAATGTCTTGCACAGGCATAATCACCCCTCAGTTGGAAGCTACTGATGTATACATCTAATTCAGCACAAGTAGTATCATCCCTTCTGTGATTCCGAAATCCCTGAACCACCTTTAATCATCTCTGATCAGTGGGTGGGTTTCATTGTTTCACATTTCTCACTGGTTTCTAAAGTTTTTTTCCCACAGAGACTTTAGGGTCCTACTTCCAGTAAGACATTTTTTCCTAATTAGGAAGGGGTGAGTATGAAGATCTCCAAGGACTCCCCATTTCTCACTTAATCATAACTTCTCCCTTGGCTTTTCTTGGAGTGAACTTAAAGCTGAGTTTCCTGAGTTCTTAGTTCTCTGAGGAACATCTGAGAGGCAAATTTGTTTTACTTTTATTTTAAATTCATGAGAAGTTGAGGCTGAGGATCTCCACATTTCCAAGACTAAGGCTGCATGGGGACATATCCTCATCTCGTTACTCCATTGAGGCAGAAGACGGGGCCACACCTGGCCCATGCATCTCCATCAGGTAACTGGGAAATTATCATGAGCCAGCAATGTTGTCACAATTATTTGTGCTTATGTGTTAGAACATAAAATATCACTGTGCTCACAAGAGCAAAGTAACTGAAACACTGGTGTGAGCTTTGTGGCCATAGGTTTAATTTAGCTGTGATAGTTCATTTGAAAGCAAAGGGAATGGTGCCATGAGACACATGGCATTTCTGAGAGTATGCCTGCATGAATATTTGTGAAAAGTACTGTCTGGACCCTGGGTGGGACTCCAGAATTAATAAGGTATGATATCATACCATAGAGGCTTTTCCTCGTTTGGTAGTTACTGAACACCTACAATGTGTGCAACACTAGACTAAGGAGACCAAGTTTAGATGTCAAATATTCATTTATTCTCCCGATGTTCACTGAATGTTATCTCTTGAGATCAACTTCAGTGAGCATTGAAGATGAAATGAAGAGCAGGGCATATTCTGCCCTCTGGGAACTTATACTGTAGTAGGCAATAAAATTCATTGTGATAAGTGCTATGGTTACAGAATGTCCTGAGAGAAGGCACAGTGGCCACAAGAACCCATGAATGGGAAGAGATGTCTCATCCCTGAAAGATGCCCAAAAAATCAAGGGCTGGAACTTAGCTTATGGGAGAATTGGGCAGGACTTAAGATTTGTGGTTTCTTCCTCTGAGGTATGCGCCATCTGCATGTTAATTTGAATCTTGAGTATCTGAAAACTTAAAGAACTCTGCAAATGTTATAGAAATTACTTCCTGAGAACAGCTGAATGGAAACCCAGCTCTTTTCTCCACAAGTAGCTTCCTGAGAGGATTGCCGGATGACCTGGGAATTTATGTCTGCTCTCCACCCTCTGTGTCTATAATTGTAAGGTGTATTTCCTGAGTTCCCTCTGGTCTGCAGAGGTCTTCCTCACAGGTCTGGATCAGTGAGGAGAGAGCTTTTGTGAGATGGGCAGAACCATCTAGCTCTAACCTCAGGAGCCCTGGAGTCTTGCTGGAGTAAATACACACAGTCTCAGCTATGTTGGAAAAAGCATAGTTTTCAAGCCAGACACTATGCAGTAGACTGCATACTTGTTACATAGCTGGGCCATGAGCAAGGCTGTTGGATCATTGCTGCCGTTAAGAGAAACAGAGGAAATCAAAATGCCAGGAGAAAGAAGAAAAGTTAATGGATTGAAGTGAAGGAAAAAGAAAAGATCAATAAGTAATCGAACAGAGAATAAGGACAAGAATTAGAAGACATACAGGCACAGCCATGTCTGTGGTGAGTTCTGATCCCCTTGAGGTATACTGAACATCAAGGGAGCTACAGCAGGGTTATGTATTCTGAAAATACTGGTACCATGTATTAAATGGTTGAGAACTTGGTTCTGCTAACCAAAGAAAGAAGTAACGAGCTAAGTCTTCAGGAGAAAAAAATACCAAAAGCCATTCAAAGACAATAGAAAGACATGCAGCACAGATGGAAACAGTGTCCTGGCAGCCTCTTTTTGATGAGGAAATACAACTTTTTAATGCCTTTCCTTTTTGGTGTTTCCACAACTCTACATTCTGCATACAAAGTGACTTACTACTCATTGGATAATAGATATTCTTGCTGATGGACCTTGGCTTCAGGGTAAAGTCCGAAGTCCCTAGCAGCCTTTCTCAGACTGATGGCAACTCTCCTATAGCATCATACTTTGCCATTCCTCACTATTCCTGAAATAACAACACATGTGCATTTCTCTCAGTCCTCATGGTATGTTCTTCCTTCCCCACATTACTAACTCCTCATTTTTCATTTCAGATCATACCACACAACTTGCTCCCTCATGGCTAACATACACAATGTAACTGAGTTCATTTTTCTGGGACTCTCTCCCAATCAAGAGGTACAGAGAATTTGCTTTGTGATATTTCTGCTCTTGTACACAGCCATTGTTCTTGGGAATCTCCTCATGGTGGTCACTGTCACAGCCAGCAGAAGTCTTGGATCCCCCATGTACTTTTTCCTTAGTTCCCTCTCCTTTGTGGAGATCTGCTACTCCTCTACAACAGTGCCCAAACTCATCTTTGATCTCCTAGCTCAGAAGAAATCCATATCTGTATGGGGCTGCATTACACAGCTTTTCTTCATCCACTTCTTTGGTGGTATTGAGATGTTCCTGCTCACGGTGATGGCCTATGACCGCTATGTGGCCATCTGCAAGCCCCTGCACTACACCAGTATCATGAACAGACAGGTGTGTGCCGTCCTTGTGGGAACAGCGTGGACGGGAGGCTTTGTGCATTCTATTGCCCAGATTCTTCTCATCTTTCACTTACCTTTCTGTGGTCCCAATATCATTGACCATTATTTCTGTGATGTGCTTCCTCTGCTCAAACTTGCCTGCTCAAATACCTTCCTCAATGGCCTGCTGATTGTTGCCAATGGGGGAACACTGTCTGTGATCAGTTTTGTGGTCCTCTTAGCATCCTACGTGATTATCTTGTTTCATCTGAGAACTCAGAGTTCTGAGGGACGACGCAAAGCTCTGTCCACCTGTGGATCCCATGTCACTGTAGTTGTCTTATTCTTTGCACCCTGCGTCTTTATCTATCTGAGACCGTCAGCCACTTTGCCTGTAGACAAGATGGTAGCTGTGTTCTACACAGTGATAACTCCCCTCCTTAACCCTATCATCTATTCCCTAAGAAATGCAGAAGTGAAGAAAGCCATGAAGACTCTATGGATCAGGACGGTGAAAGTAGATAAAAAATAGAGGCTGAGTCTTTGTATGGTCATGAGTTTGGAATAATGTTGAATTCCTAATTTGCAAAATGAGTAGAAAAAATTCATAGGGCTTGATAATTCTAGAGTTGTTCTTTATGGTCCATCCTAAATTTTTCTTTTTAAGCATCTGTAAAATATATCCTGCTAGGGCTATACTATAACACATATAGCCATTTTGGAATGTTTCAAATCTTTATCCCTATAAATAAACAGTGAACTTACTTTTTTGAAGAATATGAAGCCCTTTGTTTCTCTGTGAAATTGAACTGCATGCTGTGTGAAAGTGTTCCTCACAGAATCAAGATTTTGTAATTTGGTACAGTGGGTGACTGAGAAAATGCCTCCACAAGATCCAGCTGTAGGTAAGCCTATAGGGCATTTTCTTAATTATTGATTGGTGTGGGAGGGCAGAGTACACTGTGGGTGGTACCATCCTTGAACTTGTGGTACATGGTTCATGGTACTAGGAAAGGAGGATGAGCAAGACATGAGGAACAGGCCAGTAAGCAGCACTCCTCCGTGGCCTCTGAATTAGTTCCTGCCTCCAGATTCCTGTTCTGCTTGAGTTCTTAACCCTATTTCCTTCAACGATGAATAATGATATGGAAGTATAAAGCAAATAAACCATTTTGTTCCCAAAATGCTCTGGTCATGGTGTTTTATCATAGCAATAGAAACCCTAACTAGGACACTAATTTAATGTAATTATGTGTGCAAGTGTGTATTTATTTGCTTGCACAAAGCACAGCACGATAGGAGGTCAGAGCACAAGTTGTCAGAGTAAGGTCTTTCCTTCAATCAGGTGGGTCTTGAAGATCAAACTCAGGTGATCCTCCTTGAAAGCAAGCACTTTTACTTACCAAATCATCTTCATGGCCCTCATTTAACTTTATTAAACAACAACAGCAACAACAAATTAAACAAAATAAAAGGCAAAGCCACAGGATAAGCAATCAAGCTTTGATTAATCTTCCTTGCTTCCTTGACTTATTTTCTTTTACTCCATCAAAACTTGTGTAAATCTTGTGAACTCTACCTTCAGAATATATCTAGAGTCTTAACCTTTCCTAAATTCTTAATTGCTACTATTTTCATTCTAGTCATTACAACGTCTCAACTGGAGTTTTGTGATGGCCACTTACTGTTTTTTTGTTGTTTTGTTTTTCTTTAAATTTTCAGTTTCCCTTCGTTCTTGTAATGGCATCAGCCAAAGTTCCTGGCACGGGATTCTCTTTTCTACTACCTTTATAGTAGATAATATCTACCAATGTTTTATTAAAAATTAAAATGTGTATGTAGAATTATGTCAGGGTTTTCAATTCCAATCAATCAATTATCAATGTGCCTTTCTTTGCAATACCATGCAGTTTTCATTACTATAGCTTTGTAGTGTAACTTGAAATTGGGGATAGTAACAACTCCAGCAGTTCTTCTTTGTTTAGGATTGTTTTAGCTATTCTTGATTTTTTTTTTGTTTCTGTTTCCAAATGAAGCTGAAAATTTTCCTTTTAAGATCTGTGAGGAATTGTGTTGAGTTTTTCATGGAGAATGCATTGATCTATAGCTTGATTTTGGTTAAGATGATGATTTTTACTATATTAATTCTATGGTACATGAGTATGAAAGACCTTTCTATCTTCAGATATCGTCTTCAGTTTTATTATTCACTGCCAGCTTATGCTGGCAAGGATGTGTTGTAAGGGGAACATTCATCCATTGCTGCTAGGAGTGCAAACTCATGTAACTACTATGCAAATCATTGTGGTAGTTCCTCAGGAATATGGGATTCAATCTATCACATGGTTCACTCTTGGGCATTTACCTGAAAGATGCTTCATTCTACCAGAAAGACACTTGCTCACTGATGTTCAGTGGTATTTTCTCATATTTTAGGAATCCAACTTTGCCTGTTTTATTTGCGATGTAACTCAAAAAATTTAATTGAACCTAATTTGAATGTACTGAAGTATAAAAATTTTATTCTTGATGGTAAAGATATTATGAAACTCAGAATGTGAAATACATAATAATGTATAAAGAATTACAGGCTTAGATGATTAAATTTTTGGTGTGCTAGCCTAAATGAATCATTTATTTTTTCTTAAAAACGTAAAAACATTATTATTTGAGAGTGTCACATATAAATACAAAATGTATTTTGGCCATACCTAATTTCCATCTCCCCATCTCCTCCTAGACTCATTCATAACATATTCTTTTTGTATCTTTATGTTCTCATCTTTCTGGGGTTTTTTTTGTTGTTGTTGTTCTTTTTTTTTTTTTTTAAATTTAAAGACAGGGTCTCTCTATGTAGTCCCAGAACTAACTTTGTAGACTAGGCTGACCTTGAATTCAGATAGATTTGCTTACCTCTGCCTCTCAAATACTGGGATTCAAGGTGTATACCTCTGACACTTCTCTATTAAAGAAATATTCTACAAAATCTAATTAATTTGTGTCATATGTACTTGAGAGTGGAGCCATCTGCTGGACATGGTCAACCTATCAACTGCAACATCCCCAAAGAAGGATTCACCCTCCCCTAGTAGTTATCAACTGCCAATAGCTCCTAAATTAGGAGGACCTCATTAGCTCCTCCTCCATTCATACTGGACCATTGACTGGCTTGATTTTTGGGAGATCTTGTGCTTGGAACCACAACTTCTGTGAGTTAAAGAGTGCAATATCCATGCCATAGCTAGATGGCAGAATTTCACAGGCCTCCTCCCCATCTTCTTCTACTTATCTTTCTGCCTCCTCCTCTGTGACGTTCCCTGGGTTTCAGGACGGGGGTTAAAAAGATCCCTTTAAGGGTTTAATATTCACAGTTCTCTATTCTCAGCACTTTGACTTGTTATGAATCTCTTCACTGTATGTTACCCACTGCAAAAAGATTTTTATGACCATGGTTGAGAGTAGCCCAGGTCTGTGGGTGTATTAGTCAGGGTTCTCTAGAGTCACAGAACTTATAGAATGAATCTCTCCCCCCTCCATATATACACACACATACATACATACATATACAAACACATACATGGGAATTTATTGGAAAAGACTTATGAGCTTCAGTCCAACATGGCTAAGTGTTGTAAAAGGAAAGTTTACAAATCCAGTAGTTTCTCAGTCCCATGAGGCTGGATGTCTCAGCTGCTCTGTGTATGCTAGAACCCTGAAGAAGTAGGCTCCAGTGCCAGGGAAGTAATGGATGTGCTGACAAGGTGAGGACAAGCAGGCCAAGAATGAATGAACCCTTTCTTTTTACCCTGTTCTTATATAAGCTTCCTTATGTATAGGTTTCCTCATATATAACAGAAGGTGTAGCCCAAATTAAAGGTGTGCCTTCCTGCTTCAAGATTCTGATCAAAGGCACATTGTCTTCCTGCCTCAAGATTTGGATCACAAGTGTGCTGTCCACTTCTGAATTTTAGTTCAATCCAGATATAGTCAAGTTGACAACCAAGAATAGCCATCACAATGGGTATAAACACAAACATAATATTTAGAAGGTAGTTTGACTACATGACCATTTAGCAACAACAACAACGACCACAATAATTTTTACCTTAGGGTCTATGACCCTCCCAGCTATGGGCTTTTGATCAGGTGTGAATTCCCTACAGTGGAACAGGTCTCAAATCTATTCAGAGACCAGTTGGTTACTCCATAGCTATCACGTCACTATTGCACAAGCAGGCATATTGTTCCCGGTATGCCAGTATTGTAGCATGTATGTCCCAGCACCGGGTAAGATAACTGAGCCTGCATAGCACCTTCTGGAACTAGGAAAGCTATGCTCTAGGGAGGGCTTAAGATTCATTTATCTCTGTTGTTGTGCAAAACTGTGTGATGTCTTCCACAATAAGGTCTTACCATGTGCTTTTCTCCACTAGTATTTTTGTCATATTTATTTTTTTTCTGTCCTTGAAAGGATTGAGTTGACTGTCTGGAATCATTTTTTTTTTCATTTCCTCTCTAACTCAGTTATATCCTAAAAGGAAAATTAAGGATGCTGCATTCATGAGGTTTAGTGACTTTATTTTTATACAGTGTATTGTTTAGTACCTATAGCAGAATTTAGAACATTATAGAATTCAGTATTATATTAATGAATGGATAAATGGACGGATCAACAAACCACCCCTGTTTCAGAAGAAGTTCGTGCTATATTTCATGACTGGACAACTGTTGTTGACAGAGGGAAAGAGCTACAAAGTGATTAAATGCTTTTATACACAGAATATACACAAAGGCATGGAGGTGGAGTTTGAGGGAAGGACTTAGCATTGATAGGCTTGGTAGACAATTATGACGATGAGAAATTTAAATAAAAGAAAGTGAGAAGGGAAAGTGGAGTGGCATAGCTATAGGTGGATAGTGAGTCCAGTATTGATCACACCAGTGTCCAGTGGGCTTCTTTTCTTTCCTTATTCATCTGGAATTTATTTTCAGTTGGTAAGTTTAGTCAAATGGCCCCTGCATGCCTTGCTTTCAACACTTTCTCTCTAGTGTGTTCTTTCTCTCTAGTGTGTGCAAAACAACATGGAAGAGACAGAAAAAATAATTGGAATAGATTGAAACTTTTTTTCAAGTTTATTTGGCAAGTTTTACTCTAGGGAAAAGAAATTCCATGGAGAAGTTGGTCTCTTGGTTATAACATGAGGGCTGATTTACTAAAAACAGTTCTAGTATGTGGGAATTCAATTGCAATGCTTGCACTTGGTGTGAGTGGGTAGTTATTTATTAAAACAGGATCCAGAGACTCTCAGTTTACTATTCTTAAGGATTTTTTTCCTTCAAAATTGCAAATCTAAGTGCAGATGCTGTGAATTTTCCCCTTTTGTGATTTAAATTAGACTCTGCCTACTGTCTTTTCTTTTGAAAAGCTGCCAGGATCCTTTTGATGATATGTTCTAGGAGACAAAGCCAACTCCTTAACAATAATCACCACATATCACCAATGATAGCCTAGTACTTTTTGACAGAATGATGATTTCTTACATAGTACCCAGAAATTATTAGAGTGTGTGGGAAAGACAACTGTCTCCTCTTAGCCCGTGCCACCCCATATACAAAAAGAAGGAGTTGGAACAATCTGTCTTTAAATTCTTTTAAGCACTATTCCCAGAGTGGCTTAGTTGAGTATGAGTGGATGGTCTTCAATCAGCTGGGTGGTAACAGCCCACAGATCTTGCTTGCTCCAGGACCAGCATTTCCAGGCAAGAAATCGAGTTATTTTTCCACTCCAGTTTTCCTAAGTCCAAACAAACCGTGAGTAGTGATGTGTTCCAGCAGGGTTCCTAACATCATGCTGACTTGGAAGCACATTGAGTTTATTTGAATTCATGCTATTCATTTTTATTTGTTGTTCAAAGAATGCATAAGAGCACAGCAGCTGTTCTGATATAAAGGTAGGTGGTGTGACTAGTGGCAAGGTGCAGAGTTTCTCAGCTGACATAGGATTTGGGACTAGTTAATTTTGTTTTATTAGAGCCATAAGAATTCACTTTCGAGATGAAGAGGTGGTTGAGTAGAGAATAATGATATAAAATCCATAGCATGGGGGCTAGAGAGATGGCACAGTGGTTTAGAGCACCGTCTGCTCTTCCAGAGGTCCTGAGTTCAATTCCCAGCAACCACATGGTGGCTTACAACCCTTTGTAATGAGATCTGGCACCCTCCTCTGGCATGTGGGCATACATGGAGGCAGAATGTTGTATATATAATAAATAAATAAATCTTTAAAAAAATCCATAGCATGAAATGTGATGTTACTGAAATTCCTTTACAGTTATGCATACTATAATTTACTATTTGGGGATTGCCAGGTTGGCACCTATATTGGTAGAGGTTCTTTACTTCATTCCAAGGTCAGTCACATTAGTACATCAAGAGATCTCATATTTTTGATTAGTCATGGTCTATATTCTATCATTTGTTCTAGTATGAAGCAAAGCAGGAGGTATTTCTTACCATCTCAGTGGCAGAGGGAGTTTGAATGGGTGAGTGGGGACAGGGAGAGGAAGAAGAACAGGCAGGAGAGGGAGAGAGAGACAGAGAGAGAGACAGAGAGAAAGAGAGGGAGAGAGAGAGAGAGAGAGAGAGAGAGAGAGAGAGAGAGGAGAGAGAGAGAGAGAGAGAGGGAGGGAGGGAGGGAGGGAGGGAGGGAGGGAGAGAGAGAGAGAGAGAGAGAGAAATTTTCAGAGGCAAGGGTCATTCCCAAAGGAGTTATAAATGAAGCCTGGAACACTGTGGAGCTCCACAATTATTCTATCTCCAAGTGATGTCTTATATTTGTTCTAGTAAATTTATCTTAATTTCTGTAATAGATCAAGATTAAATTGTGTTTAAGCTCACAGAAAAGTTATGTGTTTATTTAAGTAAATGCACCTAAAATTTCTAACAGTGGTCATATTTAATTTGAACTCTTCTCTTATACCTTTGTCTATGGATTCTGTTAATGAATGACTAGTTCATTTCTTCTTTTGTTAACATAACAATTGCTTGCTTGCTCAGTAAAGTTAAGAGAGTATGCTTCCTATTTGGGTAGATACATAGTTCCACCATAGGTTTGGTATGTACTTAGATGATTTAGTTTATCGTGTTGTAAAGTGGCATCAGTTCATACATTCTATGTTTGTGGGAAACTTAGTATACCTGCTCCTGCCCCCATGAAAGCTGAAGTAATTCAGAAGGGATGCACTTGAGTGAGCAGAAAGTATTGCCTTGTTGATGAAGATGATAAGGGAGATGGTGGTTTACATCTGTCCAAAGAGCTGTTGTGTAGTTTACTCATGAGTGTGAACAACATATGCACACAGGCATGGCAGCATTGGATATACACAAACACAGAGATAGATGCTCCAAGGAAAAAGCATGCTATCTAAAATACTCGTGAGGAGGAGGAGTGAGTAAGGACCTACTGTGTATGCCTAGTCTCTTCTTCTAAGTCCACTCAGATCTCCTACAGCATGTGGCTGAAGTGTATTTTTACTGTAACAGGGAAGAAAAATCTCTCTTTGATAGTCTCTACCAAGTTGTGTGATTGAAAATGAGTCTTCTTAATAAAAATAAAATGATTTGTTGTGTTTGGTGATTTACAATATGTAAATACTGTGGCTTTGACTGACAAACAGATATCAAGGTAGTGCTCTCGAATACAGAGCTTGGGAATGATTTATTAAATGGTTGTGACACACTGCCCCCAATACTTGTGTTGGCTTAAACTTCTTTGCAACTCACTTGTGGAAGTGCCTGTGCATCCATTTGACAGAAGTTTGTTCTCTGGTCTTCAAGTCAATAACTAAACATGAGGCCAACAATAACTTCAACATTAGTACTTACTATCTCTCATTTGTTAATCATCTTTCCAAGTAAAAAGAAATGTTGATCGATTTTTACAGTGTGTATTTCTTTTTATATATTATGGGAATTTACTTGATAACTGGTGAGATATTTTCACATGCATTAATACAACAGGAAATGGATAGTTCTTGAGAAAGAGAAGAAAGAAACAAAGAATAGAGGGGAAGAAATATGCCAATTCCCCAGAAGAAGAAGAGATATCAAAATACAGTAAAGGAGTACAAATGCAGGTTCTTAGCATGAACGACTACCCAAATTCAGAATACGTTGTCATAAATATGTACCAGAAGCTAGAAAGAATGGTCCTGGACTGAGAAGTGACCTTTGCCTGTGTGGTTATGAGCAAGCAATTATTCCTCTGAATTTCTGTTTTCCAGTGATAAAACTAAGTAAAATATAAAATGTTAGAGTGCCATGTTGAATTCTGAATTATTATCTATTGGGTAAAGAATGATTAGTAAGTGGTTTGCTGGTTTGCTTCCTCTGAGATCCTGTAAATTGTATAAACTGGTGCTACATTTTTTTTTGAATTTCAGGCTGGTCCCTGCCTGATGTCCACTCCTGAACTGAAAACATGGGCAAGGCAAATAACGTGACTGAACTGATCATCACTGGCCTTTTCCAGGATCCAGAGGTGCAGAAAGTGTGCTTTTTGCTGTTCCTTCCCGTGTATCTGGCCACAGTGCTGGGCAATGGCCTCATTGTCACAGTAGTCAGTGTCAGTAAGAGTCTGCGTTCCCCCATGTACATCTTCCTCAGCTCCTTGTCCCTGGTGGAGATCTGTTACTCCTCTACTGTTGTCCCTAAGTTCATCATTGACTTACTCGTCAAAGTTAAAACCATCTCCCTGAAGGGCTGTCTGACTCAGATATTCTTTTTCCATTTTTGGGGAGTTGCTGAGATATTTTTGCTTGTGGTGATGGCCTATGATCGCTATGTGGCCATCTGCAAACCTCTTCACTATATGAATATCATGAGTCATCAAGTGTGTCACATGCTGGTGGGTGTTTCGTGGCTGGGGGGCTTTTTGCATTCTCTAGTTCAGGTTCTTATCACTATTCAGTTGCCCTTCTGTGGTCCCAATGTGATTGATCACTACTTTTGTGATCTCCAGCCGCTATTCAAGCTGGCTTGCACTGATACCTTTGTGGAGAGTGTCACCGTAATGGCTAATAGTGGCTTAATTGCTCTGTATTCCTTCCTAGTCTTGGTGTCTTCCTATGTCATTATCCTTGTCAACTTGAGGAATCATTCTGCAGAGGGGAGGCGCAAGGCCCTTTCCACCTGTGCCTCTCACATCACTGTGGTCATCTTGTTCTTTGGACCTGCCATATTCCTCTACATGAGACCTTCCTCTACTTTTACTGAAGACAAACTTGTGGCTGTGTTCTACACAGTCATCACCCCCATGCTGAATCCCATCATCTACACACTCAGAAATTCAGAGGTGAAAAATGCCATGAGAAAGTTGTGGGTCAGAAAAACGTAAGGATGCTAGTCATGGGGAAGGGGAAGGGCCTTAGCCCTGCCTCAATGAGGGAAGAGGACAGTCCTAGTTGACTTCCCAGGGGAGGCCTTAAGTTCTCTGAGGAGCGTATTGGAGGTCAGATGGGGGGAAAAGAGGGGAATGGGAGAAGAGGGAGGGGGAACTGGGATTGGTATATAACAAATAAACAACTAAAAAAACCCCTAGGGATGGAGTGAAAGACAGCTAAAAGAAGGAATTTATTTTAAAATATGTAAATTATCATTGGCATGAATCTATTTTCTGTGAGATATTATAAAATGGTGGTCATAGACATAAGGATATCACATTGCTGCTTCTGTGATTCTTATTAATAGGTCAAAACTCCATGGTAGCCTAGTGTTGCCTACAAACACAATGCTGATCTGCCCCTCTGGAAGTTTATGGAATTTGATTATCTTCCTGGTAACTGCTTTTATCATGCCTTGAGTGATTTGAATATTCAAGCCAAGTGAAAATGTAAAGCCCATTAAAAAATTCGTAGTTTTAGGTAAGCCCTGAAAGCATACATACAAATAACATTTTACAGACTGAACGGGATTATATTTAGGAATATTTATGTATATAAACACATATGCATGCAATAATGATTAGTGAAAAAAAGAGGCTGTGAATTTGAAGGAGAGAGGGGAAAATTAAATTGGAAGGTTTGGTGGGAGGAAAGCGAAAGGGAAATGTTGTAATTAAAAGAAGAAAAAATGAACCTTTTCTCCCAAAGAAAAACATGTGTTTTAAAAAGAAACAGTAACAAATTTATGGGGTAGAATATAATAATCTCAATATATGTATGAAATGTAAAGTAATCTATCTGATTGGGGAAATTGTCACGTGTATCACCTTGACCACTTAGCATTTCTCATGTTGGAAAAATTCCTCATCATCTCTACTAGCAATTTTGAACATTTAATTATTGTTTACACCTGTAATTATTATGAAGCAATGCAAATCAGTAGAAGAAATTTCTTTACCCAGATGCACCCAGCATAAGGTGAATATTTTTATAAATACCCTATGAGTAAATTTACTCTTTGCTTTATTTATTTAAATACCTCAGGATAACAACTTAAAAAAAGAAAGTTCTTTACATTTAACTTAGAAAGGGAATGAGCCAGAGGAATTAATCAGGAGATATTGGGGGATAAGGCTAACAATCTGATTATCCCTTCTATGTGGAAAATGTATCATTTAAATTGCATCCAAGGATTTTTCTGTTATTCTGATTGCTTCTTAGGATCTTGTATGATATACCAATTATGATCACTAGACAAGTCCTGTGAACAATTTCAGTTCTTGTGACATTTTGGCATTTAAGAAATTACTTTAGTGCCTCTTACAATGTTCAAAATTTATAAATGAAGATGATACTAAAAATAACATACACATTCCAATTTGATCAGCATCAGCATCATTTATTGGAGATGATGTCTTTTTTTCCAGTGTCAATTTCTGTCTTTGTTATAAAAAATTAGGTATCTATAGGTATGTGGATTTATGTCCGTATGTAGAAGATTTCAAATAGACCATACTCAGCACCCTGGACAAAAGTCAACCCTAAGTGGACCAAAGACCTCAACATAAAACCAGACACACTGAACCTGATAGGAGAGAAAATGGGGAACAGCCTGAACACATTAGCACAGAAGAGATGGCTTTCTGAACAGGAACACTGTCAATACAGGCACTAAGATCAGTAATTAATAAGCAGGTCCTCACAATAATAAAAAGTTTTTGCAAGACAAAGAACATATCATGAGGACTAAGAGGCATCCTCAGAATGGAAAAAGATTTTTATTAACTCCGCGTCTGAGAGAGGGCTGATATCCAAAATATATAACTCAAGAAGCTAAGATATCCAAAACCCAAATAATTCAGTTGAAAATGGGGTACAAACCTAATCAGAGAATTTTCAATAGGAGAAATGCAAGCAGTTGAGAAACATTTAAGAAATGTTTAGCATCCTTAGCCATGAGGGAAATGTAAATCAAAAGTACATTGAGATTTTATCTTATACCTGTCAAAACGGATAAGATCAATAACACAATGCTGGAAAGCATGTGAATTAAGGGGAGCACTCATCTATTGCGGATAGGGGTATAAACTTGTACAGCCACCATGGAAATCAGTATGATAGTTACTCAGAAAGATAGGAATCAATTCACCTCAAGATCTAACTATACCATTCTTGGGCATATACCCAAAAGACACTCCATTGTACCACAAGGAAACTTGCTCAGACATGCTCATCACTGTTCTACTCATAATACCTAGAAACTAGAAAGAACCTAGATGTCCCTTAACAGAAGAAGGGAGCAAGAAAAGGTGGCATGTTTACAATGAAATATCACTTGACTGTTAAAAAATAAAATCATGAAATTTGAAGGTAAATGGATGGATGGTACTAAAAAACATCCTTTCTTAGTAGAGAGATGGAGCATCTTTGGTGCCACTAAATCTTATGAATTTTCCTGTTTTTCTTTTTTGTATGTGTTGTTTGAAGCTTTAGGCGAATAGTGTGTTTAATGGCAGCACAGAGTCTTCATTTTCTTGTTGCTTCTGCTGTTTCTTGTTCATGCATGAATGTTCACAAGTGACCATCAATTTCCCAAGAAATTGCTCTACCTGGGATGACTTTATTTCCTTTCCTTTTTTTTTTTTTTTTGGATTTTCGAGACAGGGTTTCTCCGTAGCTTTTTGGTGCCTGTCCTGGAACTAGCTCTTGTAGACCAGGCTGGCCTCGAACGCACAGAGATCCACCTGCCTCTGCCTCCTGAGTGCTGGGATTAAAGGCATGCGCCACCACTGCCCAGCTATTTCCTTTTCGTATACAGAAAACTTGTAGAGTCCTGATTTAAACCACCTGCTTTGTGAAGGATTGCTTTCCTTCTTGAGAAGAATTGTTTCCAAAATTTTTATTGCTCTATCAGTTTTTAGTATAATGATTATAAATGTGTTCCTCAAAATATAATTTTTCAAGTAGAGGACTATTCATGGTCTCTTCCTAGTAGATGTGAATATCATAGCTAATGCTTTGTAACTATTGATATGTAAACAACTCTTGTGGCTGATGTGCAATTCTTGATGCTCAAGCCTTACAGATGCTACTTGAACATTTTCACACTGAAGAGCACATTTTTTTCATTATTAAATTTTAAAGGATCTCTGGCTCTGAAATTCTTAGGATGTTTTGATTGTCTTCCAGCTATAGCCAGAGAGTTAAGGTGCCCAACTTCTGTGAACAACAGTTTTTACCTACATTTATCAATACAAACACTAGTAAGCATCAATATGAATATCTTGACTATTTAATCTGATAATATACATGTTGAATTTTTTTGAGTGTCTGTGTGAATATGCATGTGTGTATGTATATCTGTGTTCACTAGCATCTGAAGGCCAGATCTCAACTTCAAATATTATTTCCCATGTGTTGATCACTTGGTTTTTTGTTTGTTTGTTTGTTTGTTTGAAAACAGAATCCCTTATTTGTCTAATGTATGCTGATTTGGCTAAGCTGGGTAACCAATGAACCTTAAAATCTTCCCTCTCTCTTCCTATCTGGAACTTTTAAGCGTTCCACATCTATTTGTTATACTCAGCTCCTCATACTTACACTAAGTACATTACTGAACTAGCTTGTCAAATCACATATAACACCTTTGGGAGTTGTGTGGCCTAAATTTGGACCAGCATATGAGCCCTTGTCCAATAGGTTCCTGCAACGTAAGACCCGTGGAGTCGGTCAGTCACTCAGCAAAACCAGTGGACATTGCCACGGAGCAGAATATTGCTGGGACCGTGAGGCCTGAAAGCTCTCTTGAATATTGTTGTTTTTGAGAATATGTGCATATGTTTTTCACCTTTTACCTTTGTAATTACAAGATGTTTTGATGAACACAGATGAACACTTCCAATATGTATGTTTAGTTTTGATTCATAATAATAAACTTAACTCCACAATCGAACTAGACTTGGAGAGTGATGAGGATAATATGGATTATAAATAAAATTAGTGAGAGTGGTTGTTCTGGTATGGTGAGTAGAGGGGGCAGAGATGCTTTCCTGAACTACAGAAGGAATGGTCTTGTGGGTAATATGTCTGAAAGTCAAAAGAATTAGAGTTGTTCATAGTCAGCAATGGAGATATTCTTTCTGGTCTTACCATTCTTGGACCTTAAACTCTCTGTAGCTTCCACAATGCTCATGTCTTCTTTCACTTTCGCTAACATCACCTGTTTGCCATCTAGCCACTCAGTCTTGGAATGCAGTTGAAAAACTAGGAACAGCTGGTGATTGGTCCAGCATTTTCCATGGGCAAGATGCCAGTGTCTGTTTGCTTCAGGCTGAAGTTCTCTTCCTCAAATTTCTTCCTATAGATGGACATGCTACATTACAACATGTGAAGTTGTCATCCTGGAATAAGAATTTTGGAATAATTCTGTGAAAGGAGTAATCCTTTCTTTCTAGTTTTTAAAGCATAAAATTTTCCTGTTGTCTTTGGAGAGTTTTCTCCAAACAGCTCAATGAAGATGTGGCCCAAGGGCTTGCTGTCAGCCACAATGTCAACGATCATGGTGAAGTTGACCATGGCTACAGCAAACATCAACAGGGGTGAGTGGCGCTTGCAAAGCCAACATTTTCATTTCAGAAGAAACAGGTATGATGGTATGAGTAGAGTGGCATAGTTCATCAACTGCTTACCCTGATTTAGTGCCTTTGGGCTATTTTACTTATGATCTGGTATTTATTTTCAGTGGAAATGTATGGGGGAAATACATTGAATTTGTTTCATTCATTACCTTTCCATTGCATCACTAAAATTGTATGGCTATGTATGTAATTAATTGAAGCCGTCTGATTTTGTCCTTGCATCATATTTCATTTGGTAAATTTTTACTCTAGAGAACAGGAATTCTATGGGGAAGTTGGTCTCTTGACTACAGTGTGTAGCTTCGTTTATTTTAAATAGTATAAATTCTATGCACTTAATCACAACTCTTGGAGTCTGAGTTAGGAGGTAGGATTCCTGCAATGCAACTGGATCTTAACTTTTCAGGTGCTTTTTGTGGCTTTTATTTCTTAGATTCAAATATCATCATCTATTCTAACCCCTTGAATTTTCTTTGGGATTTGTCTTAGGTGTTATATTTGTTACTTTATAAAGCTCCTAAGACCACTGGTGATTTATCCTTGAGGATAGGTCAGATCTTTGAGTCATAGTTGTACCCACCACATAGTTCCTTTAAGGATCCAGATGTTATGAAGAAGCACTGTTTTTTGAGCTGGTAATTGGAAATAACTAGGATGTGGACATAACCTCTCTCCATTTATGTCATTCCATCTTTGAATAGGAAGTAAAATATCTCCCTGAATTCTTTCCGTATCACCCTTAGAAGGTTTATCTGATATTGATCTGGATTTGGTGCATCATGCAGTTGGTGAGATATCTGTTGGGTGGTGCTCTTAGTTACATGACTTTATTTGCTAAGAACATGATTTAAAGGGAAGTATACAGAGGTCATCCTCATCTCACTGCATTATAAATTTCATGTTGGGTGCATCTTGGGAGTCTTTGAATTCCCTACTGTTCTACGATTTTTTTTTTTAAGGCAGAGCAAGCACACAGCAGCTCTTCTGACTTAAAGGTAGGTGATCTGCCAGGAAGCAAAGTGCAAAGTTTCCTAGCAACCACATGATGCTGGACATGAATTTTGCTCCCAGAGTCAGAGCTTATTTGTTAAATGAGGTAGTTTCTTTTGGATATAAAATTTTGGAGACTGTTGTTATTTAAATTGATAATTTTACACAGCATTACAGAGTCTATTTTTAAAGTCCTTTGTAACTTGGGGGTTCTTGTGAGGTACCATTTGAATTTAAGGAAGTTGGAGCTAATAATTAAAATAACAGTCCCATTGCTTCACATCGTGATCAGGCATAATTGACACACAAAGTTCTGCTTTCTGTTTTTTCTCAGGCATGGTACCATTTGGTGTAATGCAAATTCAAAGAGATTATTTGATATATAGTTTCCATACTCACCTACTGATTTGTGCTTCCATATCTTGATCACTTTGTCTTCTCTATTTCTAGGTGAGGCACCATAGTGGACTGAAATGATGTATTTATTGTCTGCTATGGGAAGGAGTAGGAACAGAGAATTGGGCATTATAGAGAGAAGAAATAAGAAAAGTCTCAGATGGTAGATAGGTAAATAAGAGTTACTTTTCATTGAGGAAAGCTACAAATGTATTCTTCCCCTTGTTGACAAAGCTTGAAAACATCGGTCCTTACATGAATTTTCTTCTCTCTGAGTGTCTCAGAATGGTTCTAATAAATTTACCTTTGTTTTTGTAATGAATCAGAAATATTTCAATAGAACATCAGGTAAGAGTTGTGTTTGACTTGTCAAATGAATACATACCCTGCTTCTAATAGTTGGCCATTTTTATTTCTCTTTACTTACATGCTGCACACATGGCATGTCCTTACTATGTACAGTGTTGTAGTTAAAGAGCACAGGTGTGGTACTCTGGTTGCCAGCTTTCAAATCCTGGCTATGCTGCTGTGTAAACCTAGACAGTCTAATTTACTTCTATGTGTTTATGTTTTCTCATTTGTAAAAAGGGAGAGACAATAATCACACCAATTTTACAGGTCTGTTGTACATGCTAAATATATTAATTCATATAGAATACTTATAAAGGTGCGATATGTTAGGAAGTTTTCTATTAACACCAAGATGCAAACAATTGCAAAAAAAATTGTAATTTCAACATTAGATGATTTATTTCTTAGTAAGGGATAAAAATACAGAAGCAGAAATAATAAAAGATCATATTAATTTCTTTGAAACAAATATGGGGTACTAATGAGACAGAATTCTACCGAGCTTTATTCTCATAGCAGTGATGTTCATTGTACAACTTAGAAGGAATACCAAAGAAAGAGGTAAGAGCATTTTAAGTTAGAATAAAGACTCATAACGTTCAGATAGCAGATGACAATAAGGGTGCAAGGAGTTTACAGTCAGCTTAAGAAGGGCCTTACATTTCCTCTAAAGATATCAAAACTCATGCTAAAGGTAGTAGGGAATAGTTGGTAAGATTTAGTAGAGAAGAAATGCGGTTAGATTTGTATGTAAGGAAAATGGTTGAAGTATTTCCCCAGTGTTTAGAGAGGAGAAGATATAATATGAGATCGTGTAATTAATACAAACTCACTGAACCAACAGGACTGCAGTTGCTCCGAGAAGATGCATAGGACCAGAAGGGACAAGGAGTGGGTGTTTCTGGTGCAATGAACAGTGTAGGTTTATAGAGGCAGAGAGGAGTCTGACTCCAAAATAGATAAGTTGAAGTTTGTTGATCAATAAAAAGAATTGTTGAGGTGGCTCATATTTGAAAGCCATTAAAAGTCAGTTAGGGGGACCAGGTTTGCCCTGGTTATTTCCAGGTGACATGTTATTAAACACTAGTGAGAGGAACTCAGGCTTGTCCTGGTTATTTCCAGGTGACATGTTATTAAACACTAGTGAGAGGGACTCAGGCTTGCCCTGGTTATTTCCAGATGACATGTTATTAAACACTAGTTAGAGGGAGTCAGGCTTGTCCTGGTTATTTCCAGGTGACAAGTCATTAAATACTAGTTAGAAGGAGTCAGGCTTGTCCTGGTTATTTCCAGGTGACAAGTCATTAAATACTAGTTAGAAGGAGTCAGGCTTGTCCTGGTTATTTCCAGGTGACAAGTCATTAAATACTAGTTAGAAGGAGTCAGGCTTGTCCTGGTTATTTCCAGGTGAAAAGTCATTAAGCACTAGTTAGAGGGACTCAGGCTTGCAGCAGAGTGATCTGAGGAAGGAAGGGTGTAGTAAAGCAATTTTCTGATTTCCATTACAGGAAGAATGGGGCAGGGCAGCTGGAAAGTGAAGGACTTTGGTAATTTAGTTATCAGCTTTCTGGGTGTGAGGAGATGACCCCAAGATGGGGGAGGAAAGAACACACTTGGGATCTGGTATGCATACAGGTGAAATTAATGTGATGTGCTGGTTGGATATGGGAAATGAGCTAGGCATACGAATGACAGGTTGACATCAAAGCTCTAAAATCAGGCAGCTTAGAGGGTAATGGGATCACCAGAACACGTTCTAGATCTTACTTGCTCTTAGAGGGTAATGGGATCACCAGAACACGTTCTAGGTCTTACTTGCTCTTAGGTCTTCTGTGAAAACACAGTGTAGCCCAACATTTGTACGCCTAACCCGTCCATATCTTTTTGCTTCTGAATGAAGATGTGGTAAAGTGATTCTGCATTGTCTCCCTATTTAGCAACTTGATTTCTCAGGTGACCGGATATTCTTGGTGTTTCAAAAGCCTTGCACTAAATTATTGTTCTTATTTCATAGCACATGCCATGATGAATTTGAGCATATTCCTTGTTGTGTCCTTGAATTTAAATGTAATTTTGAAGTTGAATAAGGTTTCTTTAAAAGCATTAGCTCTTTGAGTCAGTTTGTTTTTGGTTCTATGAATTTCTGACTTCTCTTTCTCTTCTGAAGTCTTGCCTTTTATTTCTGCCACACAGAGATATTCTTCCTAAAATATTATTGTGACTCTTGTTTGAGTAGAGAGAATATTTTCACGTATATTTAATGCTTTGCATTTTTTCCTGCTTTAGAAAGTATGAGAAACATTGTTTTGGTGTCTGATAAATTTGGTTTGTCATTTTGTTTATATGGGTGTTAGCCTAACTTAACAAAAATAGCATTTGAGTTTGAGGAAGATTGCCTTTCTTTCTTACAAAGATGGCAACAAATATGGTCTTATATTAGTTATCAGTGATCTTCACACAAGGAGACATACAGCTATCAGCAGCAGCTTTGGATACATCCAACCAGCTGTGGCAACTTCAGATCCCATCAAAGGGAACACTGTCTCTATAGCACTCAGACAGAAGTTGTCCTTGAAGTAGATTTGGAAGTTCGTCCTGGAACATTTCACACAAAAGAGGAAAAGAGCCCAGTTGGGTGTACCCAATTTTTCCTTTCAAATTCAGTCCACACCTCTATGTCAGGGTATGGCATATATACCCTATGTTATAGATATGTTTCTACAGCATCCTCTCCTTGGAAGGAGACATCAGGGGTAGAGAGGAAATGCTCTTCTACACACCTTTAGCAATGTTTTAACAACTCTTTCTCCTTAACAAAAACTTAGCTCTGAAGTGTTGCTGGTTTCCAATGTGCAAATACTGTCCCCACAACCTCATCCCATTTCAATCAACCAAGGTGACATCACTGAAAGTGCACTTGGGATAAGATGCATCCAAAGCCAGAATGTCCTGGTATCTAGACACCATACCCTCAAAACTTGTATACAGGGGCCATATCTGTTTACATTATTGGAAGGGGAAAGAGTGTGTGTAGCCAAGGAAAGAAGACAGTGCAGGGGACTTTGGTGGAAAATAATCTGTGAGAAAATAAGTTCCTGAGGTGCAAAAAAGAAAGATGGGGAACACGGGTCAGTCATAGATGTACCCAGGGGATTTCCTAGTGGGAGGGCATCTATTTAAATGCTATGCAAATGACACAAACAGGCTTTCCACGTGAGTGTTTCACTGCTTTTTGAATATCTTATGTGCATTAGAGAGAATCCCACAGTCAGAAGCACTTGTCTGAGTCTTAAGTTTTACCACATTCTATGTGATCTTTGGCAAATAAATATTGATTTCTCTAACTATTCATTTTCTACTGATTTTCATTTTCTAATAATTAAAAGAAAGGTAATTAAAATAAATTGTTAAATAGACAATGTTTAATATTCAGTAAGCTTACCTCAACATATTGTAAGCAGTTTTTCACTCTTTGATGTGATACAAACATTGTGGATAATGTCATAGCTATTGCTTGTTTTGTTGTAGGTCCCTCAGCTACTGGTTTCTGGCACACTTGATCTGACGCCATGGTCAGCATTAATAACGTGACTGAACTGATCATCACTGGCCTTTTTCAGGATCCAGAGGTGCAGAAAGTGTGCTTTGCGCTGTTCCTTCCTGTGTACCTGGCCACAGTGCTGGGCAATGGCCTCATTGTTGTGACAGTCAACATCAGTAAGAGTCTGCGTTCTCCCATGTACATCTTCCTCAGCTCCTTGTCCCTGGTGGAGATCTGCTACTCCTCTACTGTTGTCCCTAAGTTCATCACTGACTTACTCGCCAGAGTTAAAACCATCTCCATGAAGGGCTGTCTGGCTCAGATTTTCTTCTTCCATTTCTTTGGGGTCACTGAGATCCTCTTGCTTACAGTGATGGCCTATGATCGTTATGTGGCCATCTGCAAACCTCTTTACTACACAGCTATCATGAGTAGGAGCATGTGTCACCATCTGGTGACTGGTTCCTGGGTGGGGGGCTTTTTTCATTCCATAATTCAGATTTTTATCACTATCCCCTTGCCATTTTGTGGTCCCAATGTGATTGACCATTACTTCTGTGACCTCCATCCCTTATTTAAGCTGGCCTGCACTGACACCTTTGTGGTTGGGGTTATTATGTTTGTTAACAGTGGATTATTCTCTGTGTTTTCCTTCCTTTTCTTGGTGTCCTCTTATGTTGTCATCCTGTTCAACTTGAGAAATCATTCTGCTGAGGGGAGGCAGAAGGCCCTATCTACCTGTGCCTCTCATATCATGGTGGTTGTTTTGTTCTTTGGACCCGCCATTTTCCTCTACTTAAGACCTGCCTCTACCTACACTGAAGACAAACTTGTGGCTGTGTTCTACACTGTCATCACCCCCATGCTGAACCCCATCATCTACACACTCAGGAATGCAGAGGTGAAAAATGCTGTGAAGAAGTTATGGGGCAAGTTGGTGAACTCCAGTGTGGAACAAAATTAGAAACATGAAATTATAAACAGCATGCCTAATATGTCAAGAACTTGAATCTGACTTTCATAATCAGTGAAGGCACAAGTCAAAATCTATATGCTCATGTTTTGTGTTTATTTGACTTCCATCATGTCATAGGTATCAGTATTTTGGAGTATTGGGCTATTTTACAACTCTTCTCTAGTGATCTGTAGTGTGTAAGATTGATGAATAGAACTTCTGTAACATGTGTATGCAAAATGTAGCTCTCACATCAAAAGGAACAAAACAATATGAATTAAGTGAGAACGTAGACTCAGGTTACATGAAACACTAGGTTTCACTGTGGTGACAGGTTAATAGAACCAAAAGTCATACATCAAGACACTTTTCAAATACATTGGTGAGAACTTCAGGTTGATTGGTTATGGAACACTGTGTGCATGAAATCTCTACTATAGGCTTCAGATAGTGTGTGCTGGTATTTTTGAGTTGGTGAAGTCGGTGGTCTTTTAAGTAATTAAATACCTCAAAGATTCATGTGATAGTCACAAGGACATTAGGTTAGCCACAGAGGTAGACAATGGATGGCTATTAATGACACTAAAGCTAGCTCATGATAATTTGGCATGAGTCTAACACCCCAGCAACCCATAATTATAAAATTCGAATTGATCAGTCAGTTTTTTAGAATCTTTTTTTTTTTTTTTTTTTTTTTTTTTGGTTTTTCGAGACAGGGTTTCTCTGTGGTTTTGGAGCCTGTCCTGGAACTAACTCTTATAGACCAGGCTGGTCTCAAACTCACAAAGATCTGCCTGCTTCTGCCTCCCAAAGTTTTTTTAGAATCTTAAACACGTGTGTGGCTTTCCTCTGGGAATCTTAATTTACAAATGAAATCCTACCCTGCCAGTTTTGTGACATTTCTCCCTAATGTTAGCATACTCTGGGATGTGAAAGGAACTTGGCATCTAATGACAAAAGTTCATATTTCACCTTGTTTCACACTTGCAATTTTGGAGGTACTCTTAGGGTACCTTTCCTGATTTTCCACATATATTTCCTAGGCTGACAGTACTGAATCATCAACCTTTTCCTCACCCTCTACATCTGTGTTCTTTCCAGGTAACCTTACATGGCAAGTCATATATAACAGGAACTAAGCTATATGATGAATAAAGACATCAAGGTGATGCTAATAGTATTTACCATTTGGAAGAGGATTGGGGCAGATATGAAAATACCAAGAATCAGGGAAGAATTTTCTTAGCAGTTGCCTTAATTGAACCATAGATATTAAAATGGCATTAATATATTATCTTGTTTAAAAGATAATCAGCTTTATGAACTCCATGGGAATGTCCCAAATCTCTACTTGAAAATTTTATCGGAGTGATTGATATGAATTCTATGTGAGTAAATAGCTTTTGCATATTTCAAGGCCTTTCACATTCATATTACTTCTTAAAATCTTCAAAGCAACTCTATGATGTTAATGGAATAGTAGTTAATCATTCAGAAAGTATAGCTTCAGATATTTAAATGTCATTTAGATTCAGTTTGGGTTGCAAGAAAGAGAATCTAAAATAAGAGAGTTGTGAAGAAGTAAACAATTCAGCGTAGAAACATTCTCTCTCATGTTTGTCCGTCATCAAGCCTTTCTTTTCCAAGTTTAGTTCCTGTCCCGAGATGAGTGCTGAAGTTTCATTCACAACGGTAGTATTCAATTGATACAGAATTTATATCCAGTGAAATTTAAAGATCTTAAGAATGCAATCCATTGATTATTGACAAATTTACACACTGTTTTCCTGAAATCTAAGAGAAGACATGTGCGTTATCTTGTGTACTTTCATGTATACCACCTCCTCCTCACCCAACAGTGGTGGCTGCTCTAATTTCTATCATTAGGTGTTAGTTTAGCATCTTGTTGTATACACAGAAATACTTGGATGATGGTTTCTCTCTTTATATTGGAACTTTTTCACTGATTTTAATGTCTTTGAAACTCATTTGTACTATGGATTACAATAATTTGTTATTTTCTTTATTGAGTGGTGTGCCACTGCATGAATACATTACAGTAAATAAAAGGTATTATGTTGCTGGACATTGGTCATATTTCTAATATATAAGACAAAGAAGGGTTGGTGAAGATGTGTGGTATAAAGTAGTCCCACACTAGCTCAGAACTGAGTATAATGAATGACACTTTATTGAGGAGTAACCTTGCAGATCATAGTTCTCTGTATAGGTGGGGAACAGGAACTGAATAGAGGAGCAGAGCAGCCTAGAGAGAAAGAGCGAGGGCACACAAACTTCACAACTGCATTTATACTGTAAGAGACCATGCCCAAGTGGGCTTGTATCTTAAAGGCTATGTTGGCTGAAAGAGTTCCAACAGCATCTTCCCCTTTTGTTTAAATAAGAGAGTTACAAGCCTAATATAAAATTATATACAATAAGAACATATTTCAAGTATAAAAATTAGAATTACAACCAGCACAAACAATATCAAGCAAGAAACATATGCTAAATGTTTCAATAATTATCCTATCCTAAGGAGTCTAAGTCTTGTGTGAGAAATGGCTTGGCCAAGTCATGAGAGGAAAGTAACTACAACTATCTAGTCTTCAACCCCATCAAAGACCTGAGAAGGGAAATGATATTACTTGAGTAAACAGGAAATACAATCAAGCAACTTCCAAAATGTGCAATAAATGAAAAAGACAACTGGCTACCTGGGCAATCATCCAAAGTCTCATTTGCAGTGTTGGAGCAACCAACTTTGGCTAAGGCCTAGAGTAACTGACAGACCATTTTCAGAGGCAGGAAATATTTCAGAATTGTCTTACGCTGTCTTGGCAAGGTTTGGCAGTCTTTTCTCTTATATCCTGCTTGTCCTGCTTAGACACCATGCATTTTGTCAGTGGTCAGTGGCAGTTCTTTGCCCAAAGGCCAGTTTTGCCAAGAAGAAAACAAGCTTCAAGTGGAGTGTCTTCAGTGCCCAACATTCTCTCAGGAATAGATTGGTGATAACACTAGTAATCGTGTCTCACGTCAACAGAAACCTAAGTTATTTAAGTGCCATATTCTACAGATCTTTGAAGTGACTGAAGATTGCCTATCTATGTGGAATACAATCTCTATATATCTAAAGAATCTGATTAGTCCAAGTGTGACAAACTTGGACAGAATTATAAGGGCTTTGTTCCACCTTACTTAAGTCTTTGGATTTGTAACTTTTTTTTTATTTATTTGCATCAGTACAAAATGTATAGGCTCCAGTTAATGGTGTGTCATGTACAATGTGGGGAAGAATCCAAGTAGTTCTTTTTATAAGGTTAATTCTGTCACCTTTGGGATAATTGCTATTAACCTTTCCTAAAAAATTGTGCAAGCTCTTTGCCAGCGTTTATTGCCTTCCCATAAATTTTAATTTCATCAGTAGTAAAAGGGACTTTATAATCTTTTCTGGGTCTATTCCTGCTAGTTGATAAAGTGTGAATTTTACTTTTATTAATTATATAATTCAGAGGCCTTTACCACATAAGTTTTTAATTTTCTCTTGATTTATGTGGTAAAAATATCCATTCTAAGATAATACCTTCGCTCTGCATTAAAATTACTGTAGGGGAAATTCTGGAAGGTAATATGTCTAGATTGCAATTAAGATTTGGATTCACCTTGACCACATGTGCCTTCTATAATTTCTCTTCAACCCAAGTCAACTCTTTCTCAGTATAAAATATCAATTTCAATGTGTGGGTGCACCCCTCGCGGTCCTGAGTTCCATGCTCGTGCTCTCTCTCTTTCTGCTCCTGATTTGGACCTTGAGATTTCAGTCCTGTGCTCCAATTTAGGTCTCTGTCTCTTTCTCCTTTCATCGCTTGCTGAAGGTTAATATTCAGGAGGATGCCTATATGTTTTTCTTTGGGTTCTCCTTATTTAGCTTCTCTAGGATCACTAATTATAAGCTCATTGTCCTTGGTTTATGGCTAGAAACCAAATATGAGTGAGTACATCCCATGTTCCTCTTTTTGGGTCTGGCTTACCTCACTCAGGATAGTGTTTTCTATTTCCATCCATTTGTATGCAAAATTCAAGAAGTCCTTGTTTTTTATTGCTGAGTAGTACTCTAATATGTATAAATTCCATACTTTCTTCATCCATTCTGCCATTGAAGGGCATCTAGGTTGTTTCCAGGTTCTGGCTATCACAAACAATGCTGCTATGAACATTGTAGAGCATATACTTTTGTTGTATGATAAGGCCTCTCTTGGGTATATTCCCAAGAGTGGTATTGCTGGGTCCAGGGGTAAGTTGATCCCGAATTTCCTGAGAAACCGCCATACTGCCTTCCAAAGTGGTTGCACAAGTTTGCATTCCCACCAGCAATGGATGAGTGTACCCCTTTCTCCACAACCTCTCCAACAAAGGCTATCATTGGTATTTTTGATTTTAGCCATTCTGACAGGTGTAAGATGGTATCTTAAAGTTGTCTTGATTTGCATTTCCCTGATCGCTAAGGAAGTTGAGCATGACCTTAAGTGTCTTTTGGCCATTTGAAGTTCTTCTGTTGAGAATTCTCTGTTCAGCTCAATGCCCCATTTTATAATTGGGTTGATTAGCCTTTTACGGTCTAGTTTCCTGAGTTCTTTATATATTTTGGAGATCAGACCTTTGTCAGTTGCGGGGTTGGTGAAGATCTTCTCCCAGTTGGTGGGTTGCCTTTGTGTCTTAGTGACAGTGTCCTTTGCTTTACAGAAGCTTCTCAATCTCAGGAGGTCCCATTTATTGAGACAATGGGGATGTTCTATTGGGAACTCACCAAGGCCAGCTGGCCTGGGTCTGGAAAAGCCTGGGATAAAACCGGACTCTCTGAACATAGCGGACAATGAGGACTACTGAGAACTCAAGAACAATGGCAATGGGTTTCTGATCCTACTGCACGCACTGGCTTTGTGGGAGCCTAGGCAGTTTGGATGCTCAACCTACTAGACCTGGATGGAGGTGGGGGTTCCTTGGACTTCCCACAGGACAGGGAACCCTGATTGCTTTTCGGGCTGGGGGGGAGACTTAATTGGGGGAGGGGGAGGGAAATGGGAGGCGGTGGCGGGGAAGAGACAGAAATCTTTAATAAATAAATAAATTTAAAAAAAAAAGAAAAAAAAATAAAACCCAAGTAATGCAAAAAAAAAAAAAAAATAAAATAAAATATCAATTTCCTGGGACTATTTAAGTCTTTGTCACCATCTAAGGTTTTGTTTAAATGAATTATTATATCAGGTGTTATGCCAACAGTGGGTAATAGATTGAAAATGTTTCCAAACAATCTTTGAAAGTCATTAAGAGTCTGCAATAGGTCTCTCCTAATTTGAACATTTTGTGTTATAATTTTCTATAAACTTTTATAAGGTAGGTAATTGGTAGAATCTCCTCTTTGCATTTTTTTCAGGAGCAATTTGTAATCCCATTTAGGCAAAACTTTCTCTACTTCTTCAAACATTCTTTCTAAGGTATCTGCATTTGAATCAGAAAGCAAAATGTCATTTGTTGTTGGAGACTGTTCATTTGTTCCAGGCCACTCAGACCCAAAATAATCATGCAAAAACTATATTATTTGCAATACTGTTTGGACAATAGCTTAGTTGTATTTTCTAGCTAGCCCTTATATACTAAAATAACACATTTCCATTAATCTCTGCATCACCACAAGGTTGTGGCCTACTGGAAAAGTTTTGGTGGGCTCCAGCAGAGACATCTGTCTCCTGCTTCTACTACAAGGCTTCTCACCTGACTCTGGCTTCTTTCCTCCTCTATCTGCTTGGCATTCCCACCTTTCTCTATTCTGCTAAGCCACAGGCTTATTCATTAACCTATAACTAAACAGATAATGAATAAAGAGATTTATTCATTAACCAATAAAAGCAACAAATAGACAGAAGAACTTCTGACATCAGTCATCCATGTAATGGTAAATTATAGATTAAAGAAATTGTTTACACCCATAAATTCTCCTTTTCCATAACTTACTTGTATAAGACACCAAAAAACAAACCTAAGACCTAACAAAGGTAGTCCATATGCCTGATCACATTGCAAGATTTCCAGTTATGTAAAAGTTCAAGCCACTGTCTTCTCTCCAAATGTTCCTAGTTCTGTGGAAATGTTTGTCTTTTTTAAATTTGCTGGTATGTATATTTCCTAATCATTAGTGTCATTTTATTCGAAGCCACCAGATTAAACTTATGATGGGTATGTGAATTATCACCTATTAACAGACCCTCATGGGTCAGTGTTCTGTGAACACTGGATAAATTCAACTGCTTTGTATTTCCCTCTATCTAATGTTTTCTATAGAGCTTTTTGAGGTTCTGCTTCCCATGAGGCATTCTGTCTTATTTGGAAGGGAAGAGACTACAGATCTCTGGGGAACTCCTTCCTCTCACCTGATCATGCCTTCTCCCTCGGTGTCATTTAGGCAACATGAACTTAATGCTGGGCTGTCTGACTGATCAGTTTTCTATGGAACATCTGGGAGGTAAGTCTACTTTTCTTTTACTTAAAAATCAGGTAGAGTTGAGTCTTTATACATATTTTCTGTATCTCCAAGTCTAAAACTGAAAGAGGAGCAGATGTATTCTGCTATTTCAGGGAAGTAGGGGTAGGTTATAATTGGCTTAGTGTTTATCTATTGGCTCACCAAGAAACAGTGTGAATTCAGACTTTTGCATATGTATAGTCAGAGCAGCAAACTCAGAAGAACTCTGGTGTGACTTTAGTTTTTTGTTCATGGGTTTCTTTCACGTGTGGTTACTTAGTGTACTTTGAAAGAAAAGGGAGTGGTGCCATGCGATATATAACATACTAGCAATGAAGTAGTGAGAAAGAAATAGTCTCTACCTTAAGGAAGCTCACACTATAGCTAGACAGATGACTACATAAATAATTATGATTCAGTGTGATTGTGATAAGTGCTGTCATTTCAAAATGTCATGAGATAAGAAAGACCATTGTCTGTAAGAACCTATGGATGTGGCACAAGAAGTCATATGATGATAGCTTAACTTGTACCAGGGGATTGGGAGTGGCACTTATCTAGGGCCTCAATCCCTGAAGCATGTGTTATCTGCATGGTATTGTTTGGCAACTTAGCGTCTAAGAAGTTAAAGAACTTTCTAGATATCACACAGTTGACACCTGAGAAAACCTGAATGTGTGAGCCCATCTTGTGAGCAGTGCCTTCTACCATGAATGGACTTTTTGGTGTTCACCCTCTTTTACTTCTGTGTTTCTACTAGGGTGTCCCTTTGGGCCTGTAGTGAACTAAGGAGGCGAATCTTTGTGATATGATTGGAAGTTATCTGGCTCCTATTGTCAGGTACCCTGGATCTTGCTGTAGGAGAGACTCTATGGATGCATAAAGTCCTCAACTACTTTGGACAAAGTTTAGCAAGTACCAGGATAGTTTCAAGTCAGTTAGTGGCAGTCTGGGTGATTTCCTGAGGAGATAGATAGCTGTTTCTAGGAAATGCTGCCCCAGAGCATCAGTGGACACTAGAAAAACGATGTCAGGCTACTCACATGGGGGCACAGATTTAGAGGAAATGAGCATGCCCTCAAAGAAGAAAATTGTGCATGGGTGAAACTATGGTGATGTCATCAAGTAAACAACTATATAAAGTGAGAATTCGAAGGAGAAGCAGAATGAAGATCACAGACTATGACTGTGTACAGGATTGTGGTCTCTCTAAGGGGTGTGGTGTGTCAAGGACCACACCATCGACATGTCTTCTGAAGACACTAATGAGTATTTAAGAGGTTGAATACCAGCCCCGCTGCACACCAATAAATGAAAATGAGCTCGGAGAAAGGCAAAGAAGAAAATCTGTATAAAGATGTTCAAAAGTACTAGAAAAGCATCTACCTTGGATGTGACGATTATCCTATCCTGGATGCCCCATGTTGTAAAATAAGTGGATTTATTGAGTTTTTAGTTGGTTTTCCCTCTTTGACTCCACTCTCTGCAAATAAGTCTATGCTCCTCAGCTGACATATCCTTGATTATTGCTCATTGACTATAGGTGAAGTCTGAAGTTACTACACCCCTTCTTATGTCAGGGGTACTCTTTTCCCACAGCTTTACATTTAGCTATTCTCTCCAGAATTCCAGTCATACACAATGCGTTAACACTTTATCTCTTTGGTACACTCTTCTTTCTATTATTAACTCCTACTCAATTTTAAATGCTTAGTTCACAGGTTTCCTGCAAAGGATTTTATTAAAAATTTAATTATTTTATGTTGTCTTTTGTATCATTTCAGATCATACCACCCAACTTGCTCCCTCATGGCTAACATACACAATGTAACTGAGTTCATTTTTCTGGGACTCTCTCCCAGTCAAGAGGTACAGAGAGTTTGCTTTGTGATATTTCTGCTCTTGTACACAGCCATTGTTCTTGGGAATCTCCTCATGGTGGTCACTGTCGCAGCCAGCAGAAGTCTTGAATCTCCCATGTACTTCTTTCTTGGCTGCCTCTCCTTTGTGGAGATCTGCTACTCCTCTACAACAGTGCCCAAACTCATCTTTGATCTCCTAGCTCAGAAGAAATCCATATCTGTATGGGGCTGCATGACACAGCTTTTCTTCATGCATTTTTTTGGTGGCGCTGAGATTTTCCTGCTCACGGTGATGGCCTATGACCGCTATGTGGCCATCTGCAAGCCCCTGCACTACACCAGTATCATGAACAGACAGGTGTGTGCCGTCCTTGTGGGAACAGAGTGGATGGGAGGCTTTGTGCATTCCTTTGCCCAGATCCTTCTTATCTTCGACTTACCTTACTGTGGCCCCAATGTCATTGACCATTATTTCTGTGACTTGCTTCCTGTGCTTAAACTTGCCTGCTCAGACACTTTCCTCATCGGTCTGCTAATTGTTGCCAATGGGGGAACACTGTCTGTGATCAGTTTTGTGGTCCTCTTAGCATCCTATGTGGTTATCTTGTTTCATCTGAGGACTCAAAGCTCTGAGGGGCGGTGCAAAGCCCTTTCCACCTGTGGGTCCCATGTCACTGTAGTTATATTGTTCTTTGGTCCCTGTGTTTTCATCTACATGAGACTGATGGGGGAGTGTCATATATCAATCTGTTGATTTCATTGTTTAAGCAATAAAGAAACTGCTAGGCCCATTTGATAGGCCCACCCTTAGGTGGGTGGAGTAAACAGAAGGGAAGGCTGGGAGGAAGAGGAAGTGAGGTCAGACTCCACAGCTCTGCTCTCCGGAGCAGACGCAGGAGAGACGCCATGCTACCTGCTCCAGGGAAGACGCACGCTATGAAGCTCTGACCCAAGATGGACTTAGGCTAGAATCTTCCCGGTAAGCGCACCTAGGGGCGCTACACAGATGATTAGAAATGGGCCAGAGCAGTGTTTAAATGAATACAGTTTGTGTGTAATTATTTGGGGCATAAGCTAGCCGGGCAGGGCAGGCGGCTGGGGTGTTTGGGGACGCAACCCTGCCGCCGCCCCTATTACTACAAATGACGCCCAGACGTGTGGCTAACTGAGTCCACAGAAAGCCTGAGAAAGCTTGGAAAAGAATAGAGTAAAGCATGTTTCTTATGGCAATTTCTTGGGTCTGCTCTGCTTGCTAGAGGCAAGCAAGTGCTCTCATATAAGAGAGGCTTCCTGACTCAGCTTTAGCTGCAAAGCCTGCAGCTCATTAAGAGGTCCTGCCACGAAACACTTAAACAGTGTTGATGAAAAGCTGAACACATGCTTTTCGGTTTACAGCCGTAGCAGGAAAAAAGCTGTGCCGTTTAAAAATGCCGGCTTTCTGGGCCATCCTGCCAGGGCAAACTCTGACTGTTTGAGGCAGGAGGGCCGGCTACCGAGAGAGGACTTGAGTATTGTCTGTTGTAGCTCGCTGGCTGGCAGGGACCTTGAAATGCCAGGTGTGGCTATAAACATGGCTGCAGCCTGTATATCCGCCATGAGGCTGGAAAGCTAAGGAATGGACTGGATCTAGCTGGCAAAGCCACGCCTTTAGTCCTACTGATATTGCTTGGTAAAGTAAAGGCTCTTGTGGTCAGAAAAAGAGAGATATACAGTAAAGAGAGATTCAAAGACAGATTTAAACCATTTCTGAATGGTTTAAAGTGTGTTAAAAATATATGCAAGCTGAAAGTTGAAGTTCTTAAAGCAAAAAACAGAAAAAGGAAGAGAGTTGTTGTGTGTCCTAGTACACACCTTTAATCCCAACACTTGGGAGGCAGAGGGAGATAGACCTCTGTGACTTCAAGGTATGGTAGCACACGCCTTTAATCCCAGTGCCTAGAAGGCAGAGACGAACAGATCTCTGAGTTCAAGGTGTAGGAGCAAACACCTTTAATCCCAATGCCTGGGAGGCAGAGACAGGCGGATCTCTGAGAGTTCAAAGACAGCCTGGTCTACAGGTCAAAGATATACACTCAAAAAGCAAAAAGTTAATCTAGAAATGTCGCAGCTTAGATTCTTAAGCGCCTAGTGATTTAAAGGCGCAAATCAAAAGTGCTCCTGGATAGTAAAAAATTGCAGATTCACAATAGGACAGATTCAGACCACTAAATGAATCACACTGTTGGATGAATATACGTAGGCTTGGAAGAGAGAAGAAAAAGAATATAGAGAATAAAGTTAATGGTTTAAAAAAAAAAAAGGTAAAGTCTTTAAAGAGACAGAATAAAGTAAAGTGATAGAGTAAAAATAAGCCGCGTAAAGATGAAAAATTCACAGAGAGTCTGGATTCTTTGTATTATTGTGTTTTCTTTCAAATTTTTGACTGTGAAGGAGCTAAGTACAGAGAGACATTTCATTACATGGGCTGCCAAGCTAAACCAGAATGGATATAAGGGTATTACGATTTCAGAATTTGGGTCTAAGGATATGATGCTTTGGAGAGAGTCTTCTTTTGTTTTCACAGAGGATGAGACTCTATGGATTTCTTCTATTCCGATTTGGTATGATGGACCACGTCCTCCTGAAGGGTTGCTGTGAACATCTTCAGAAAATTGCCTTGCTCAACTGCCAACTGAGATAAACCTGGCACACAGGTTACACCCTAAAATCATTAACGACGCCCCCATTCAGCAGGAAGCAGTTTGGAGAGAAAAAACTGCGCCCATGTTCCCAAATATAGTTTATAAATGTTCTTTTACATTTAAAGGGGGATATGATATAGACATGAATAATTTGCATTAGTATAGATTTTGCTTTATTGATAGAGATTTACGGTCAATTTTGTTATATGTATAAATGTTTCTGATGTAACTTTTACTTGATAACTGTTTTGTTATATGTAATTTTGCTAGGTTGAAGTTAAAGCCTTTCTTTTTTGTTTAAACAGAAAAAGGGGAAGTGATGGGGGAGTGTCATATATCAATCTGTTGATTTCATTGTTTAAGCAATAAAGAAACTGCTAGGCCCATTTGATAGGCCCACCCTTAGGTGGGTGGAGTAAACAGAAGGGAAGGCTGGGAGGAAGAGGAAGTGAGGTCAGACTCCACAGCTCTGCTCTCCGGAGCAGACGCAGGAGAGACGCCATGCTACCTGCTCCAGGGAAGACGCACGCTATGAAGCTCTGACCCAAGATGGACTTAGGCTAGAATCTTCCCGGTAAGCGCACCTAGGGGCGCTACACAGATGATTAGAAATGGGCCAGAGCAGTGTTTAAATGAATACAGTTTGTGTGTAATTATTTGGGGCATAAGCTAGCCGGGCAGGGCAGGCGGCTGGGGTGTTTGGGGACGCAACCCTGCCGCCGCCCCTATTACTACATGAGACCTTCTGCTACACTGCCTATAGACAAGATGGTAGCTGTGTTCTACACAGTGATAACTCCCCTCCTCAACCCTGTCATCTACTCCCTGAGAAATGCGGAAGTGAAGAAAGCCATGAAGACTCTATGGATCAGGACAATCAAAGTAGATGAGAAATAGTCTGGATATTGGCTATCAGTATTGGAATGGTGCTGAGTCCAAATTGATGGGGCCCTGTGAGTGGAAGGAAAAGCATTATTTTAACTGAAGAACATCTTATAAAATACTTGTAAATTAGTTCCTTTTATAAAAATACCTTTACATGACTACTTTAGATTGTTACATTCTTACCACTCCCCATAATACTGTAGCAAATATTTGCAGCAGAATACTAGATTATACTTATTTTAGTTTAGATTCACTTCCTATGGTAATTTTACTGTGACATAGGACAGAAAGATCTTTGCTTCACAAGGTCAGTTACTTTGAGCAAATTGTCTTACAAATGCAAGTGTGATAGAAAAAAAGCACTTCACTTGATAGAATAGTATCCTTTTTGGCAAAAAAATGAATGAATGGATAAACTATCTCACTGTATCTTGACAGATGCTTGTTAATTGCAAAAGGAAACATGTAACTTCTTAACTGTCTCTTACATAATTTCCCAATGTGAACATCACTCCAGTAACAAGATAAACTGATGGAGCATAGCTCATTATATGGTGTGCTCTAGAGACACATAACATTATTACTGTGCTATTATTTCCAAAATATGCAACCTAAGTATAATTTTGTTATAGGTTAAGAGAAAATCAAGCTGAATTGTGTTTTGCAATATTGCTGGCATTTACTATTCAAAAAAAAAAAACACAGAGAAAGTGTCAGGAGCCAATTTCCTCCTAAAATCATTACAGGAACCATCACCCTGGGGAGTTTGCAGAGAACCCCACACCCCTAATTGTGTTAGGAATCGCTCTATTGACAAAGCCTACCCCACACCCAAATTGGCTGTTAATGAGAGCTATCTGTTAGCGGAACCCACCCCACATTCCAAACTATCTAGGGAGCTAGGTGTGTCAAGTTCCAGGCCTACAGTGACCTGACCGAAGATAACCTCCTGCCTACGTGACCAACGAGGACCATGTGACCAACGTGAACCACGCGGCAAGAGCCCAGAACCCTGTGCCCATCCCCCAACTCCTTACCCTATAAAAAGTTGTATCTCATCCCTAATAAAGGGAGGCTCTGACAAACTTTGCATGGCCTTCTTCCTGTCTCCTAGCCCATATCTTCCAGGTAGTGCCTCTCCGTGACCCTGGAATAACTGAACTGCCAGGCGGGCTACTAACCCTAGACTAAGTAGCCCGCCAAGGCAATCAACAAGAAAGAAAGACTGAAAAATTGTTTCCCCTTCTTAACTACTCTTAAGGGTAGGCTGTATGCCCAGAAATAGATGGCCAACAGAAAGCAAACTCAGTGAGATCTTTGGATGTTTCTTGTTTCATAATGTGCCAGGGCTTTCTTTTTTCTTTTTAAAAATTTTATCTCTGGGTGGTGGTGGCTCAAGGTTTTAATTCCAGCACTTGGGAGACAGAGGCAGGCAGATCTCAATGAGTTTGAAGCTAGCCTGGTCTACAAAGTGAGTTCTAGAACAGCCAGGACTGTTGCACATAAAAGCCCTGTCTACACACACACACACACACACACACACACACACACACACACACACATATTCTTTTTAATATATATATGAATATTCTTTTAAATATCATAGGTCTTTTGCATATATATATATATATAATCTTCCTGTTTAGTGTTTTTATGGGATTCCTAACTGTTTAATGAGTGTGTCTCTGCTTCCATATCCTTGTCATTTGTCTTTCTTTTTTCTTTGGTTCTTTTCCTTTGTTTTGTCCTATTCCTACGCATTAGTTTTTGTTTTGTTTTATTGTATTGTTATTCCTTCAAAACATGTTTGTTTTCTAATGAGAGATTGAAGAAGGGCTTATCTGTATGGGAGGGAAGTTTTTCTTTATTTTTTTTTGTAAAAGGAAAATATAACATAATTTATTTAAATGATTGATAGATAGTTGTCATTATAGTATGTATATGTAGGATCACATCCCTAAAACTACCTGCTCCCATTAAAGATGTAACAGGTACCATATAAATCCTGGATAACATTTTATAGCCTGTTATTCAAATGCTCTGCAATCAATAGAAGAATGGATAAAGAAGGTGTGGCACATATACACTTTAGAGTTCTACTTAGCAGTAAAAAACAATGACAGCTTGAATTTTGCATGCAAATGGATGTAAATAGAAAACACTATACTGAGTGAGATAACCCAGACCCCAGAAGAGGAATATGGTATGTACTCACTCATAAGTGGATTCTAGCCATAAACAAAGGACATTGAGTCTATAGTTCCTGATCCTAGAGAAGCTAAATAAGAAGGTGAACCCAAAGAAAAACACATAGTTATCCTCGCCGGGCAAAAGTTGGGAGCAGGGGGGGTGGGTTGGGGGGAGAGAGAAGGGAGAAGGGGAGGATGGGGGAGAGCTTGAGGGAAAGGGATGGTTGGGATGGAGGAAGGGTGGCTATGGGAGCAGGGAAGAAGATATCTTAACTAAGGGAGCCATTTTAGGGTTGGCAAGAGTCTTGGCTCTGGACGGGTTCTCAGGAGTCCAAGGGGATTTCCCCAACTAGGTCCATGGGCAGCAGAGGAGAGAGTGCCTGAACTGGCCTTCTCCCATAGCCATACTGATGAATATCTTGCATATCACCATAGAACCTTCATCTGGCGAGGGATGGAGATAGAGACAGAGACCCACACTGGAGAATTGGACTGAGCTCCCAAAGCCCAGATGAATAGCAGAAGGAGGGAGTACATGAGCAAGGAAGTCAGGAAGGCAAGGGGTGCATCCACCCATGGAGATGGTGGGACTGATCTATTGGGAGTTCACCAAGGCCTGCAGGACTGGGTGGGTCTGAACAAGCATGTGATCAAACCCGACTCTCTGAATGTGGCTGACAATGAGGGCGGACTGAGAAGCCAATGATAATGACACTGGATTTTGATTCTACTGCATGTACTGGCTTTTTGGGAGCCTAGTCTGTTTGGATGCATACCTTCCTAGACCTGGATGGGGGGGGCTTGGACTTCCCATAAGGCAGGGCACCCTGACTTCTCTTAGGACTAGAGAGTGAGGGGAAGGGGGTGGGGGGAGTGAGAGGGAAATGGGAGGATGGGAGGAGGTGGAAATTTTAAGTTAATTAATTAATTAAAAAAGACTCTCCTAAGTACCTCTGGAGGTATTTCCAAAGAGAGGGTGGTGTCCACACATAGTTGTTTCTTTCATGCACTGCAGGTAATTAAAATCCCTCCAGAGGTGCTTAGGAGAATCTTTTGATTGCAGAGCATTTGAATAACAGGCTATGAAATGTTATCCAGGATTTATATGGTACCTGTTACATCTTTAATGGGAGTGGGTAGTTTTAGGGATGTGATCTTACATACACATTCTATAATGATAACTATCTATTAAAGATGCCTTTTACTGCTTGGCAGACCACAATAAAATCCAGCTGTTAGTAATGGCTGTCTGTGGAAATCCTGTCTAGGACTCTCCAGGAAATCACATGTGGGAGCCTAGGGTTCCTCTGAACACCCTTCAACAAATGCCTACAGCTGAAGTTTCTTCTTAAACTGTTTATTCAGGAAGAAGTTAATTGAGTAGCAAGACTCAACTATGTCCCGAAAGATGCTTAAGTGAACATGTCACTATGATGCTACATGTTACATTTTATCACATGTAGATCTGTGTGTAAACCCAATTGTTGACAGAGGTTTTTCTCCAGCCCATTGTTTCATAGCACTTTCCCTTTTTATCAAAAAAAAAAAAAAACCAAACCAAAACTGAATCTAATCTCCTTTGTTTAGCTTTCTTCCTGATGATTATCCATAACAACTTCTAATCAACTCTCTAAAGAAAGAAAAACATCAATAATCCACTTTTTGGGAATGTGAACATTGTTTTCCAGGCTACTTCCTGCTGATTGGGGGCACTGATAAGCTTATGCAGCTTCCTAGCATTCTGTCTTCTCTGTTTCCCTCAGCTTCTCTTTGGGCTGTCGACAGTGTTCCCAGTAGTTCACTCCGGCTTCCCACTTAGGGATGCAAGCCTCAAAATGAATGTATTTACATTCTCCACTTTTGAAAAAAAAATTCCTAATGATGATTCCTGAGTTGAACCTTGTGAGTCTTTCCCATCTATTTTTAATTAAAGGGGGAAAAAAAAAGAAAAACAAATGGCTAAGAAATGGCGTGTTATCACACAAAAGAGCTTTTTTTCCCTTTATGAATTGATGACAGCTGAATATGATATATGCTCTGGATCAAATCTCTGTAGATGAAGTAGTGGGATTGTGTAAATATTAGTTTGCTAACTTTGAAAATGACACCATCTATCTTAGAGAGCATCTTTGGAGTTAGGAATTGCTCACTGAAGTACTAGGGATAAAAAGACATTGTGTGGAAGTTTTCAAAGATTTTAAAATATATACATTTGTCACAACAATTTATTAGTAACATAAAGTAGAGCAGACAAGGAGAGTAACTGTGATTGGCTTACATAACTATCTGGATGGATATTAATAATAATTAAAGTTGTGGTTTATGTAGTATATATTGATAACAATAAACCACTACAGAAACATTGAAACATAAAAATTAGATTTAAAATAAATCCAATAAAATGTTTGGAGATGTGCTGTGATAATTGGATTCTTTATTTTAAGAACTATGAAACTATAAGATATACATTATATAATAGCATGATTTAATGAACTACTTTTCTTTATATTAGGCATAATTGACAATGATATTAAATGCTTGAATAATATAATATACATGCTGTATATATGATATCTTATTCATGACAGAAACATTAAATCTTTAGAACTGAACACAAATTATAATCTTGTGAGTAAGCATAACTGGGTGATTAAGCAAAATTAAAACAGATGAACTCTTCTGATTATATGTATTTATTGTATTTGCTTGAAGATTTGAAAATCAATATTTGAAATCTATACTAACAGTATTTTAAGCAATCTACTTTAAATATTGAATAATAAATACTTTTGTGGTGCTTCTGTTTATCACACGTGCCCTTTTGCCAGCACAATTACTAAACTCTTTAAAACCATATGTAGACTATAAAGTCCTAAAATATGGAACTTTCTAGTTAAACATAAAAAATATTCAAGGTATTTTGGGTATAAATATAGGTTATTAAATTTGTGTATGTCATGTGCTTAATTATTTTATTACTGGTGAGTTAGAGATAGGATCCTGGATTTTAACTCAGAGCCTTGTATATAGTAGGGACAGGTTTTATTTATTTTGAATACATTTTTTTTGTTGATGTGCCAATGCAGATGGGGAAAATTCCACATGGTTCCACTCCTAGGTGAAGAGCTACATGAAGTCATCATTTTCTAAGGGTCAATTGTCTTCAGATACAAATTTCCACATAGGTTGTCCAATTCAAAGTGGTTAGGGTTGGGCATATAACATGAGTAAAGCTAAATGAACTCAGTAGGTTATATATACAGGTGTGCACATATGTGTATATATATGTGTGTGTACGATGTGCATATATATGTATATGTGTATATATATACACACACTTATGCATGTGTATATAACTGGGACAATTAAAAAGTGATTGTGATTTTGGGAGGGGTGTGGAGAACTTGGTGGAAAAGAAGGAGAAGGGTGATAACGATGCAATGTTCTCATGTATAAAATTTCCAGAAAATATAAAAAACTATTGAATAAAAAAGAAGCACTACTTCAATTATATTTGCGTAAGGTATACAACACCCTCTTTTAATGTATTTATATCCAATGAAAGTTTTAGTACAAGGAAGAAAATTAAGGCTATCTATAAACTTTATTTTTATTTTGCTGTGAATATTTTTATTTATCAAAAGCCAACAGAGTCCAGCGCTGCAGACTTTCTCCCAGCATTTGGTTAGGTTGCCTCAATGTAGTGGAAGAGACTTTGAAAAATTCTAGTCTAAGAGAAAATGGAATGAACTCACATGCTTGTAGTTCCAGTCATGTTTGTTCACTGTTTTGTTTTAATTATCATTTTCTTGTTTTAATTGTCTATAGATTTTTAGCTCTTATTATGTCTCAGTTCCAATTCTCTGTTACAAATTTCTGTTCCAGTTCATTCTTGTTCTAATTATTCTACATTCCTTTCTTCTTCTCCCATTTCTTCTTCTCCCATTTCTTCTTCTTCTTCTTCTTCTTCTTCTTCTTCTTCTTCTTCTTCTTCTTCTTCTTCTTCTTCTTCTTCTTCTTCTTCTTCTTCTCCTTCTCCTTCTCCTTCTCCTTCTCCTTCTCCCTCTCCCTCCCTCTCCCTCTCCTTCTCCTTCTCCTCCTCCTTTTCCTTCTTCTTCTTCTCCTACTTCTTCTTTTGATTCAATAGAATCATTTATGAGTTGTATAGGTTTGTGATTTTGGGAACAATTTTCCTTACCTTTCTGAGCTCTCTTTGCTTAGTCTATCAAATGGGAATGCCAGTTCTTGCAGGAGAATGTCACTTTCCCTATATGGGACATTAGAAAAGTAGAAAGATACAGAAATGCAAATTCAGTGTGCTGTTGCTTTGGAAATTACACCTTGTAGTAAAGGAACTCTACTCTTTCTGATGCCCCTTCACCATGTTCTGGGAATTTGTTGGGAAATGCTTATCATTGTAAGAATGAACAATTAGAAGACTCTTACAGCAGATTTTAAGGGACAGCTGGGGTAGCTGTGCTACTATTTCCACATTACTCTCTCATCTTTACAATGATTGAGTAGATGATCTCAGAGATCATTCTATGTCCCGGTGTTGTTTAAAGTATGTGTGTGAGGTAACCTGGATTTCCTTGACTGAAGTTTTCCTGGCACTTGTTGATATTGTGGGTACAATGAGGTGTGACAGGGTAGCAGAGGCCACCTGGAGACCCCCTAAGGATGTCCTGGTAGTCTGAGATGGTAGATCCTTCTCTGTCACTAACCAGAGGATAGAGAAAGGAGGACCATTGGGGCCAGATCACCTGAGACCAATCATGAGGGGCAAGTATAAATCTTGGATTTCTAATTGGATTAATTAGAGAGAGCTCTCTTAACTCTGAATGAAGTAAATAAGAACTTGACTTTCGCTGTTGTTAGGGACTCCCTGGGCATGATACGCTCAGGGGATTCAGCTCTCTGATTTAAATTCTTCATTCCTCATACCTTAAATGGTTCAAGACCCTTCACCCAGCAAACATTTCCAACTTCCTTTTCACAGGCTTTAGGGTAGAATTATCCCATTATATTTCCCTATCACTTTCTGAATGAGAAGGTTATTAAGTGTGAAGTTGACACACAGGGGTATCAGCATCAATGACAACTGGTGAGTCCCTTTGTGTGGAGCAGATTCCAAGTCTTGTATTCACTGAGATCTTCCATGGATGGACAGACACTAGGAGGTGGGGGGCTTTCAAACACTGACACATTTCTTCTACTCTTTCTTCTTTCCCTATCTCCTTAATTCTTCAACAAGATCTCAAGTATCCCAGGTTGGCCTTTGTAATTTCTAGGTAGCCGAGGATCATCTTGAACTTCTGATCTTCCTGACATCACCTCCAAGTGCTGAGATTATAGGAATGAACCACCACATCCAGTTTTATGTGATGCTGGAGCTTTTTGAATGCTAGGTAAGCACTCTACCAGCTGTGCAGCATACCTAATCCCTTCATTGACTCATTTCATTGTTGATATCCCTGCTTCACAAGCCTTCATAAACAGAAAGCCTCTCTCAGAATTGCTCTCTATTAGCTGATGAGATCGCCTTATATATCATTTTGTTACAGTCTTGCCCTTCTGACTAAAAAGCTTGCAGCTTGACTTAGAGCAGATGATAGAGTTAGTTTTTTTTTCCCATCTTCTGGTTGAATAATTTGCAATGATAGTTTTATAAGTAATTGCTGCTATGTTTTTTAAAAATATATTCTTTTGAGAAATTTAAGTGCCTTGGCCAAGGCCTGACATTTTCTGGAGGACATAATGGTATTAACATCCATCATCTGAGCCTGAATGGAGACCAGCCTATGCAGAAACCTGAATTTGGAGTCTGGAGATGGGATGCAGTGAATGAGTGCTTATGTAGCACGAATGAGGTATTGGTGGTTATTGACAGTGCTACAAAAAGAAAAAAGAAATAGAGCCAAATTTTGCTGAGGAATAATTTGAAAGATTCTCAAGGAAATTGTTTATTGGGTGAGTTTAATTTAAGCTTCTTTTTTTAATTAATTAATTAATTTATTTTTATTTATTTATTAAGGATTTCTGCCTCCCCCCCTCATCTGTCTCCCATTTCCCTCCCCCTCCCCCGATCAAGTCACCCTCCCTCATCTGCTCGAAGAGCAATCTGGGTTCCCTGACCTGTGGGAAGCCCAAGGACCGCCCACCTCTATCCAGGTCTCCAAAGGTGAGCATCCAAATTGCCTAGGCTCCCCCAAAGCCAGTACGTGCAGTAGGATCAAAAACCCACTGCGATTGTTCCTGAGTTCTCAGTATTCCTCATTGTCCTCTATGTTCAGCTAGTCCGGATTTATCCCATGCTTTTTCAGACCCAGGCCAGCTGGCCTTGGTGAGTTCCCGATAGAACATCCCCATTGTCTCAGTGTGTGGGTGCACCCCTCGCGGTCCTGAGGTCCTTGCTCGTGCTCCGTCTCCTTCTGCTCCTGATTTGGACCTTGAGATTTCTGTCCCATGCTCCTCTGTCTCTGTCTCGTTTCATCACCTGATGAAGGTTAATATTCATGAGGATGACTATGTGTTTGTCTTTGGGTTCACCTTCTTATTTAGCTTCTCTAGGAATATGCATTATAAGCTCATTGTCCTTTATTTATGGCTAGAAACCAAATATGAGTGAGTGCATCCCATGTTCCTCTTTTTGGGTCTGGCTTACCTCACTCAGGATAGTGTTTTCTATTTCCATCCATTTGTATGCAAAATTCAAGAAGTCCTTGTTTTTTACTGCTGAGTAATACTCTAATATGTATATATTCCATACTTTCTTCATCCATTCTTCCGTTGTAGGGCATCTAGGTTGTTGCCAGGTTCTGGCTATTACAAACAATGCTGCTATGAACATAGTTGAACATATACTTTTGTTGTATGATAGGGCCTCTCTTGGGTATATTCCCAAGAGTGGTATTGCTGGATCCAGGGGTAGGTTGATTCCGAATTTCCTGAGAGACTGCCACACTGCTTTCCAGAGTGGTTGCACAAGTTTGCATTCCCACCAGCAATGGGTGAGTGTCCCCCTTTCTCCACAACCTCTCCAGCAAAGGCTATCATTGGGGTTTTTTATTTTAGCCATTCTGACAGGTGTAAGATGGTATCTTAGAGTTGTCTTGATTTGCATTTCCCTGATTGCTAGGGAAGTTGAGCATGACCTTAAGTGTCTTTTGGCCATTTGAAGTTCTTCTGTTGAGAATTCTCTGTTCAGCTCAGTGCCCCATTTTATAATTGGGTTGATTAGCCTTTTACGGTCTAGTTTCTTGATTTCTTTATATATTTTGGAGATCAGACCTTTGTCAGTTGCGGGGTTGGTGAAAATCTTCTCCCAGTAAGTGGGTTGCCTTTTTGTCTTAGTGACAGTGTCCTTTGCTTTACAGAAGCTTCTCAGCCTCAGGAGGTCCCATTTATTCAATGATGCCCTTAGTGTCTGTGCTGCTGGGGTTATACGTACGAAGTGGTCTCCTGTGCCCATGTGCTGTAGAGTACTTCCCACTTCCTCTTCTATCCAGTTCAGTGTGTTCGGACTGATATTGAGGTCTTTAATCCATTTGGACTTGAGTTTTGTGCATGGTGATAGATATGGATCTATTTTCATTCTTTTACAGAGTGACATCCAGTTTTGCCAGCACAATTTGTTGAAAATGCTGTCTTTTTTCCATTGTATACTTTTAGCTCCTTTATCGAAAATCAGGTGCTCATAGGTTTGTGGGTTAAAGTCAGGGTCTTCTATTCGATTGCATTGGTCGACTTCTCTGTTTTTATGCCAATACCAGGCTGTTTTCAATACTGTAGCTCTATAATAGAGTTTGAAGTCAGGGATGGTAATGCCTCCAGACAATCCTTTATTGTATAAGATTGTTCTGGCTATCCTGGGTTTTTTGTTCCTCCATATAAAGTTGATTATTGTCTTCTCCAGATCTGTGAAGAATTTTGATGGGATTTTGATGGGGATTGCATTGAATCTATAGATTGCTTTTGGTAGAATTGCCATTTTTACTATGTTGATCCTCCCAATCCAAGAGCAAGGGAGGTCCTTCCATTTTCTGGTGTCTTCTTCAATTTCTTTCTTCAAAGACTTATAGTTCTTGTCGAATAGGTCTTTCACTTCCTTGGTCAGGGTTACCCCAAGATATTTTATGCTGTTTCTGGCTATCGTGAAAGGTGATGCTTCTCTGATTTCCCTCTCTGCTTCCTTATCCTTAGTGTAAAGGAAGGCAACTGATTTTTTGGAGTTGATCTTGTATCCTGCCACATTACTAAAGGTGTTTATCAGCTGTAGGAGTTCTTTGGTAGAATTTTTGGGGTCACTTATGTATACTATCATATCATCTGCAAATAACGAAAGCTTAACTTCTTCCTTTCCAATACAAATCCCCTTGATCTCCTTATGTTGTCTTATTGCTATTGCTAGAAATTCAAGCACTATATTGAAGAGGTATGGCGAGAGTGGACATCCTTGTCGTGTTCCTGATTTTATTGGGATGGCTTTGAGTTTTTCTCCGTTCAGTTTAATGTTAGCTGTTGGCTTGCTGTAAATAGCTTTTATTATATTTAGGTATGATCCTTGTATCCCTATTCTCTCCAAGACCTTTATCATAAAGGGGTGTTGAATTTTGTCGAATGCTTTTTCAGCATCTAATGAAATGATCATATGATTTTTTTCTTTCAGTTTATTTATATGGTGGATTACATTGATAGATTTTCGTATGTTGAACCAGCCCTGCATCTCTGGGATGAAGCCTACTTGATCATAATGGATAATTTTTCTAATGTGTTCTTGGATTCGGTTTGCCAGTATTTTGTTGAGGATTTTTGCGTCGATGTTCATGAGTGAGATTGGCCTGTAATTCTCTTTCCTGGTTGAGTCTTTGTGTGGTTTTGGTATCAAAGTAACTGTAGCTTCATAGAAGGAGTTTGGTAATGACCCTTCTGTTTCTATATTGTGGAATACATTAAGGAGTATAGGTATTAGCTCTTCTTGGAAGTTCTGGTAGAATTCCACATTGAAACCATCTGGTCCTGGGCTTTTTTTGGTAGGGAGGTTTTTGATAACCTCTTCTAATTCTTCGTGACTAACAGGTCTGTTTAGATTGTTCACCTGGTCCTGGTTCAACTTTGGTATATGGTATTTATCTAAAAAAGTGTCCATTTCTTTTATATTTTCCAATTTTGTGTTATACAGGCTTTTGTAGTAAGATCTAATGATTCTCTGATTTTCCTCTGTGTCTGTGGTTATGTCCCCCTTTTCATTTCTGATCTTATTTATTTGTGTGTTCTCTCTCTGTCGTTTAATTAGTTTGGATAGGGGTTTGTCGATCTTGTTGACTTTCTCCAAGAACCAGCTTTTTGTTTCATTGATTCTTTGGACTGTTTTCTGTGTTTCTATTTTGTTGATTTCGGCCCTCAGTTTTATTATTTCCAGTCTTCTACTTCTCCTGGGCATGTCTGCTTCTTTTTTTTCTAGAGCTTTCAGGTGTGTTGTTAAGTCCCCAATGTATGCATTCTCCGTTTTCTTTAAGTGGGCACTTAGTGCTATGAACTTTCCTCTTAGCACTGCTTTCATTGTGTCCCATAGGTTTGAGTATGTTGTCTCTTTATTTTCATTAAATTCAAGGAAGACTTTAATTTCTTTCTTAATTTCTTCCTTGACCCAGGTGTGGTTCAGTAGTTGACTGTTCAGTTTCCATGAGTTTTTCGGCTTTCTGTGGGTAGCATTGTTGTTGCCTTTTAACTTTAATCCGTGGTGATCAGATAGGACACAGGTGGACACTGATATTTTTTTGTATCTGTGGAGGTTTCCTTTGTTTCCAAGTATGTGGTCAATTTTTGAGAAGGTTCCATGAGCTGCAGAGAAGAAGGTATATTCTTTCCTATTTGGGTGGAATGTTCTATAGGTGTCTGTTAAGTCCATTTGCTTCATTACCTCCAATAATTCTCTTAATTCTCTATTAGGTTTCTGTCTGATTGACCTGTCCCTTGGAGAGAGAGGTGTGTTGAAGTCTCCTACTACTAGTGTGTGTGGTTTGATGTCTGCTTTGAGTTCTAGTAATATTTCTTTTACATAAGTAGGTGCTTTTATATTGGGGGCGTAGATATTCAGAATTGAGACGTCATCCTGATGAATTGTTCCTGTTATGAGTATAAAGTGACCATCTCGGTCTCTTCTGATTGATTTTAATTTGAAGTCAGTTTTGTTAGAAATTAATATGGCCACACCTGCTTTTTTCTTAGGACCATTTGCTTGAAACACCTTTTCCCAACCCTTTACTCTGAGTAGGTGCCTGTCTTTGTGGTTGAGATGTGTTTCTTGCAAACAGCAGAATGTTGGATCCTGTTTTCGTATCCAATCTTTTAGCCTGTGCCTTTTTATAGGTGAATTGAGCCCATTAATATTAAGTGATATTAATGACCAGTGGTTGTTTACTCCGGTTATTCTTATTGCGCTTGGTAGTAGAGATTGTGTGTCTCCCTTCTTTGAGATGTGCTGGTGAAGGGTCACTAGATGCCTGGGTTATTGTAGGCAGTGTTGGCAGTGTTGGATTCCTTGGGTTGTGATTTTCCTTCTATTACTTTCTGTAGGGCTGGATTTGTGGCTACGTATTGTTTAAATTTATTCTTATCCTGGAATGTCTTGTTTTCTCCATTGATAATGAACGATAGCTTGGCTGGGTATAGTAGTCTGGGCTTGCATCCATGGTCTCTTAGCTTCTGCAGTACATCTATCCAGGACCTTCTGGCTTTCATAGTTTCCATAGAGAAGTCAGGTGTAAGTCTGATCGGTTTACCTTTATAAGTTACTTGCCCTTTTTCCTTTGCAGCTCTTAATATTCTTTCTTTAACCTGTATATTTTGTGTTTTGATTATTATATGGCGAGGAGATGTTTTTCTTTGATCCAGTCTGTTTGGTGTCTGTATGCTTCTTGAATATTTAAATGAATATCTTTCTTTAAGTTGGGAAAGTTTTCTTCCATAATTTTGTTGAATATATTTTCTGGGCCTTTGAGCTGTGACTCTTCTCCTTCTTCTATTCCTATTATTCTTAAGTTTGGTTTTTTTATTGTGTCCCATATTTCCTGAATGTTTTGTGTTGAGAATTTGTTGGCTTTGCTGTTTTCTTTGATCTGTTCGTTTATTTTCTCTATGGTGTCCTCAGCATCTGAGATTCTTTCTTCTATCTCTTGTATTCTATTGATTATGCTTGTTTCTGTAGACTCTGCTCGTTGACCTAGGTTTTCCATATCCGGCTGGTCCTCAGTTTGTATTTTCTTCCTTGCCTTCATTTCAGTTTTCAATTCTTGAACTGTTTCCATTACCTGTTTGATCGTTTTATCTTGGTTTCCCAGGGTATCATGTACATATTTACTCATTTCTTCAAACTTTTTGTTATACTTCTCATCCATTTCTATAAGGGCATTTTTTACATGTTGTTTAAGGGACTCTATTGCGTTCATAAAGTCAATTTTTTCCACTTCTTCTGTGTTAGGTTGTTCAAATACTTCTGTTGTAAGATCCTTGGGTTCTGGTGTTTTCATGTTTTTCAGATTATTGGGTGAGTTCTTGCCTTGGCGTCTGCCCATCTCCTCCTATTAATCCTATCTAATGGGTCTTATAAAAACCGGATCAGGTTTCCCTGCTGGCCCAGGGCTCCACTTACAAAATGCCCTCGCTCTGTTTCCTGGTTCCTGCCGCTGGCCAAGAACCCTCTCACCCCTCCGAAGGGTCTTCAGGACAGGACCAGGCTCCCTGTTTGCCAGTGACCTGGCCAACCAAAGGCCTACCTCTTTGATTTGATTGTAGTAGGGCGATCTGCTCTCCTTATTGCATGCCTGACCCTGCAGCTTGCGTCTGCTGCCGCGCTGGTCTCCCAAAGCCTCTTCCTGAATGCGGTGTCGCTCCGCCGCGTCTGGCGTCGCCGCTCCGCCGCGTCTGGCCTAATTTAAGCTTCTATATTCATTTCTGTTTAAAGCTTTATTAACTACAAATCCTAGAAATATCCAGTTAGCTTTCTGCTTGATAAGAATCTTCACTTTTAAACTTTTAAACTTTTACTTTGCCTCCAACAACTAAGAAAATATAATTAAAATTATTTATACCCCATAGGTGAAATGTCATCATTGTTGTCCATGTTTAACTTGCCTGATGACCCTTTATGAAATTACTTCAAACACTTTTTTTATTTCCACTTAGATGTTGGTTCCTTTATTGTTGTTCCACCCAAATACATTTAATTTTTAGCTTTTTAAGATCATTATATTATAAAGATTCATTAAATATCAATAATCTTAAATTGAACCCAATCTAAGCCAAACCAATCCAGTCCAGCCCAACCCAAATCAAACCAGGGATGGGAGATAGGTCAGTCGGAAAAGTGCTTGCCATGAAAGAATGAGAACCTGAATTTGATCCCCAACAACCAGGTGAAAAACAAGATGTAGTGGTGCTTATTTATAATCTTGGTGCTGAGGAGGCAGAGACAGGTGGATATTTCAGGTTTACTGGGCAGCTAATCTAGTAGAATTGACAAGCCCCATGATCCAGTGACAGACACTATCTCAAAAAAAATGTGAATGGAACTTCTGAGGAATTTCACCTGAGAGTTACCTCTGGCCTTCATACTCACCATTTCTGTGTATGGGTTGGGTGGAAGATTTTTGTATCAGAATCCTGGAATGCTGAATAGTACTAAAAGTAGTGCTATGCATGCCTGCAATGCAAGAGTACTTTAAGGAACTCCCCCACACCGATGCCAGGAATGGTGTGATAATGTAGACAGAAGAGTACTCAATTATGCTCTGATACAATATAATTTGATTTTAGCATGTATAAACTCTGGAGCCTCGTAAGTTTTACCAACTGCAGAATAATTAGAGTTGAGAAATCACTCCTTGTAGAATGTTGATCCTGTTCTGTTGTAGGGCAGGACTATGTCATCAGTTAAGTCACTATGAGTCAGAGATTCAAGATTTGGGCTGTATCATGCATATCTTCACTCCAGTTTTGAGGATAGTCAGGTAATTCCTACATATGTAGATTATTACAAAGTCAAATTGCAGCCTGAGACTAACATCCAGCAGTAGGCAATTGCTATTTTAATCACTGTGTCATGGAATCTTTGCTTTGGGGAAACCCAAATCAAACATGGAGGGAGGGAGGGACAGAGGAAAGGAAAAGGGAGGGAAGAAGAGAAAGAGATAGGGGGGAAGGAGAGAGGGAGGGAGGGAGAGTGGGGAGAAGACCAGACCATAAAGTCAAGAGAATGCCTCTCATTTCTAATGGATTCTAATTCTGATTTCTGTGATTCTAGGTTCTCAGAAACTGTGCTTTAAAACATGGCAGTTACAAGTAACATAACAGAAATAATTTTTCTGGGATTTTCACAGAGTCAGCATGTACAGAAGGTTATTTTTGTGATGTTTCTCCTGATGTATATAGCCATTGTGCTGGGCAACGGCCTCATTGTGGTGACTGTTATGGCCAGCAAAAGGCTCTCTTCCCCTATGTATTTCTTCCTCAGCTACTTGTCATTGGTAGAGCTCTGTTACTGTTCTGTCACAGCCCCCAAGCTCATCTTTGACTCTTTGCTCAAGAGGAAAGTCATTTCCCTTTAGGGCTGCATCACACAGATATTTTTCCTCCATTTCTTTGGTGGCACTGAAATCTTTCTTTTGACAGTGATGGCCTATGACCGCTACGTGGCCATCTGCAAGCCTTTGCACTATGTCACCATCATGAATCGAAGAGTGTGTGGTCTCCTGGTAGGGGCAGCATGGAGTGGGGGCTTGTTGCATTCTGCGGGACAAGCGTTCCTCATTTTCCAACTGCCCTTTTGTGGTCCCAACATCATTGACCACTACTTCTGTGACGTCCACCCAGTGTTGAAGTTGGCTTGCTCAGACACCTTCCTCATTAGCCTGCTAGTCATCATCAATGGTGGCTCCATCTCAGTGATCAGCTTTGCAGTGCTTCTGGCTTCTTATGTGGTCATCCTGCATTCCCTGAGGAGCCACATGGCAGAAGGATGGCGTAGGGCACTGTCTACCTGTGCCTCTCACCTTGCTGTGGTGGGTCTGTTCTTCATACCCTGTTCTTTTGTCTATATGAGACCCTGCATCACCTTCCCTGTGGACAAGATCGTGGCTGTGTTTTATACAGTTGTCACACCTCTCTTGAACCCCATTATTTACTCTTTCAGGAACTCTGAGGTAAAAAATGCCATGAAGAGACTTGCATGGAGGAAGATGACTTGGGAAGAAAAGTAGAAAATTTGGGCAAAACAGGGACAGTAGATGGGAAGTTGGGGATAGCTCAGGTCTCCCTAGATCTTTGCCTTGTTTGACAGTGGCCTTATTGAAATTTCCATTTCCTCATATTTATGTCAATAGAAAAACAGTGAAGATATCTAGAATGGAGTAAGAGGGATATTCTAGTGCCAGAATGGCCTTGAGGTAGATTGGCAAGTCTGGAAAAGTGAACTTCTTCAGTATCCCAAGTAAGTCTGGGAAGTTTGAGGAAGGAGACAAAGAAAGAGGAAAATGAAGAGCCAGTGTTCATAGTTTTGTTCTCTGATGTGTCTCAAGTATCTAGAACATTTCTTGGCACTTTGTTGGTATTCCATTAATATTAACTGTTCAAATGAGTGAATGAATATATACTAGTTATGGAAAATGAAAACAATGAAAGCAACTAAAATATGTTACAGAAATATATTTTCTTATCTTGGAACTTAGAAGTTGTGTAGTAACACAATACAAACAGAATTCAAAACTCTGAGAAAATAACAAAGCTATTGTAAATGCATGAATATATGAAAGAATAAACAAATGTCATAGATTCAAAGTAACTGTAAATAAATATAATATAATTATATTATATTATATTCACCAAAACTATTCAGAATCATATCAAATGCTTCCATGCACCTTGACTATTGTAGTGATAAAATGTGTGTGTATGTGTCTGTGTGTGTGAGAGAGAGAGAGACAGAGACAAAGATAGAGAAAAAGAGAGACAGAGAGAGAGAGAGACAGAAAACATGAATCCTTGACCCAAAGGCTGAGTTTCTTCTGGGTATATGAATCAATAACTGAAAATCAGGAAAAAAAAAATTTTCTTTTTTTTTATTGAGAAAATGAGAAAAAAAAGTTTCCACCTCCTCCCAGCCTCCCATTTCCCTCCCCCTCCTCCCACTCCTTTCCCCCTCCCTCTCCAGTCCAAAGAGCAGTCAGGGTTCCCTGTCCTGTGTTAAGTCCTAGGTCCTCCCCCTCCGTCCATATCTAGGAAGGTGAACATCCAAACTGGGTAGGCTCCCACAAAGCCAGCACATTACATAGGATCTAAACCCCTTGCCATTGTCCTTGGCGTCTCATCAGCTCTCATTGTTCGCCATGTTCAGAGAGTCCAGTTTTATCCCATGCTTTTTCAGTCACAGTCCAGCTGGCCTTGGTGAGCTCCCAGTAGATCAGCTCCACTGTCTCAGTGGGTGGGTGCACCCCTCGTGGTCCTGACTTCTTTGCTCATGTTCTCCCTCCTTCTGCTCCTCATTGGGACTTTGGGAGCTCAGTCCAGTGCTCCAGTGTGGGTCTCTGTCTCTATCTCCATCCATCACCAGATGAAGGTTCTATGATGACATGCAAGATATTCGTCAGTATTGCTATAGGCTAGGGTCGTTTCAGGTTCCCTATCCTCAGCTGCCCAAGGAACTAACTGGGGACCTCGGCTTGGGCTCCTGGGAGCCACTCTAGGTTCAAGTCTCTTGCCAACCCTAAGGTGGCTCCCTTAACTAAGAATTGTGCTTCCGTGCTCCCCTATCCAACCTTCCTTTATCCCAATCCTCCTTTTTCTCCAAGTTCTCCCTTCCTCCCCTTCTCCCTTTTCTCTCCCCATCTCCCCTTACCCCCATCCCACCCCACCCCCAAGATCTCAATTTTCTCCCCGGCAACTTTGTCTACTTCCCATAGCCAAGAGGATAGCTATATGTTTTTCCTTTGGTTCACCTTCTTACTTAGCTTCTTTAGGATCACCAATTGTAGGCTCCGTGTCCCTTATTTATGGCTAGAAACCAATTATGAGTGAGTACATCCCAGATGAATATAGGAAAAAAAATTTAAGAGTGCATCAGTACCTGGGGTAGTAGAATTATTGTAGGTCCAATGTCAAGGGCAGGTTGGTAGAAGGTTGAGACAAAGCAACTGAAATCCTACATTAACAGCACCTAAGTACTGCTTTTGAAAATTATTTCCCCTTTCATCTCCTCTCTTCCAACCATTCTATGTAGCATCCTACCCCACTCCATGTAAAATTTATGTCCTCTTTTTCTTTAATATATATGTATATATATACATATATATGTGTGTGTATTTTAAAATAAATAAATACAGCCCATTCCGCCTATATAAATGTTAATTGTATTTATATGTTTTCAGGGCTGACCATTTGGTTTTGGATAACAAGTTGGTGTGCTCTTCCTGAGCAAAGACTATTTCTCCCACTCTCAGCATTCCTTAGTTGCCTGCAGTTCTTTGTCTAGGGTTGAAGCCTAGTAAGCTTTCCCTCTTCCATGCTGGCATGTCCATTGGTGTCATTTTTGTTCAGCTTTGTTTAGGCAGCCATGAAGGGTAAGACTTGATGGTTGTAATTTTTGACATTTCTAGGAGACAACCTCATAACAAACTCCCTGCTTCTCTGACTCTTATAGGTTCCCTCTTCTACAATGATCTCTGAGCCTTAGGTACAGGAGTTGTGTTGCAGTTGTGCCTATGATCTACCTAGCAATGTGTTCTTTGCTATTTTGGTCATAACATAAATGAGTTGTGTCTCACGAAGTAGGTCTGAATGGTTTAAGAGATCCTTTTGCTATATACCTTTGCCAGCATGTGTATCACCATGACATCTTTTGGTAGTTTCAGGCATTCATGCAATGTACATTCTTAGTTTACCTGAGAGGCTACAATAAGAATACTGGTTTGAAATAGCTCAACCACAAATATTTGTTTCTTATTGTTTTGCCAGCTCAAAGTGAAGGCAGCAGAAAAGTAGGTGTCTCTTCAGGACTTGTTTCAAGACACAAGGATACAAGTTGAATTATTTGCCCAAAGAGAAAAGCTAGGAATAGAGATCTGGGTGAGAATGAACCCACAGGCATCTAAGACTGGGCACTGAACTTTTTTTGGATGGTAAAGTGTGACTTTGCAAAGCTGGAAAATCTGGGGTCACAAGTTCTTTCAGACTTTGTCCACTTCTCTATATTATCACACCTGGGCTATGGCCAAGACAGGGCCTCAAAGGCCTATCGTGCTTAAATTGCTGGTTTAGTGCCAACTTTTTCCAGCTTGGGAGGTGGAAGAGACTGTTTTCTTTTAAGAGTTGGGTCTTCATTTCAGACACCTAGGAAAGACATCTTCAACTTACTCTGGTTTTCAGAACAGGAATGAAAACAGAGTGACATTGCTCCTCTTCTGGTTGATCATCTATTAGTGACTTAATCCAAGAAGTAAAACATTGGGCTTCAGGGCAGGATCTTTAGGGAGGAAGAACAGCCATATATTCCCCCAATTCTCTTCTTACTTCTGGCTTCAGAGAGCCAGAAAAACACAGTCCAGGGTGTAGGGCATCTGTAGCCAAGATGAGACTATGTTGTAACATGAAGCATGTTGGGAACTACTTTTATAGTCAGAGCCCAAAATTACAACTGAAACTTCAGAAAATTTCAAGCCTTCAGCACAAGGATAAAATTATTAGTTAAGACTTTCAATATTCACCACAAGTAAGTTTTTCTCTATTGCTGATAACTTTTTGCTTAGTTCTATTTTATGTTTGTTCTTATATTATAATGCAACAACATAATTGAAAATTGTGTGGTATATATGTGTTGAATTGTGTGTGTGTGTGTGTATGTGTGCATGTGCACACACATGAGTACATGTTCTTGTGAAAGGCAGAGGTTCATGTTAGAATTATTCCCAGTGTTAGAGTTGCAGATGTGTGCTGTTTATCTTTTAACATGGATGGCAAAGAGCTGGACTTAGGTCCTCATGCTTGCACTACAAGCGTTTTACTGATTGAGTTCACTCCCCAGCTCCCCTCTTTGGCTATTAAAATAACTCTAGGTTTACTTTTCTCTCTAAATTTTTAGTGAAGTTTCTGAAATTGTCTTTTATACTTGATATAAAGTTTAAATTTAGAAATGAGACAGACTAGTTAATAACAAGTAACAACTTAATTTTGTTTGGAAGGTTTTTGGTGGCCACAGTGTGCTCCTATATTTTCTTATGTGACCCTTCAAAACTGTCTGGGACAAGTGACTTGAAATGGCTACTTCATCATTCTGATTCAAATTTTTGACCTTTAAGAATCAAAACGGTTATGTAAGATTACCATTGTCTTGATCAGTGATCTCTAGAACAGTGGTTCTCAGTCTGTGTGTTGTAACTCCTTTGGGAGTTGCATATCAGATATCCTGCACACCGACGTTTGCATTATGATTCATAACAGTAGCAAAATCACAGTTATGAAATGGTAACAAAAATAATTTTATGGCTGGGTGTCATCACAACATGAGAAACTTAAACTTAGTAAAGGTTTGCAGCATTAGGAAGACTAAAAACCACTGCTCTACAGTAATAAAAATTACAGAATGAATGAATCTCTCTCTCTGTGTATACACACACACACACACACACACACACACACACACACACATATATATATATATATATACATAACTATACATACGTGCATATGTATCCAATTCTAATATCCCCATATATACATGGGATATTAGAATGGTTTACACACTGTGGTCCAGGTCGTCAACAATGACTGTGTGTTGATGGAAAGCCCAAGAATCCAGCAACTGTTCAGTCCACAAGGTTGGATATTTCAGTTGGTTTTAGTGTATGCTGGAATTCTGAAGAAGCTGGCTCTAAAATGCCAAGGAAGAAATAGACTTGCCAGTGAGAGCGAGAGTAAGCAGGCAAAGAGAGAGCAAGATTACCTCTTCTGTGTGGATCTTCCTGCCTCAAAAGATTTGGTTTAATCTTCTCACCTCAAAGATCCTGAGTAGAAGTAAGTTTACCCATTTTAAATGATTTAATTAAGAAATATAATCCCTTACAGCTGTGCACAGACATTTGGCTTCTAGCTAATTCCAGTTGTAGACAAGTTGACAAATAAAAAAAAAGCCATCCCAATCCTAAAAACCCTTTCCTTTATGGACTTTTAAGGGAAAAACTGGGACGTGATAACCTAAGTGGTTTCCTGAAGCTCAAACATGGATGAAATCCTTTTTCTTTTCTTTTTCTTTTTTTCGGTTTGTGAACAGGGTTGCTTAGACTATGATAGATTTCCAAGCCAGAAAAGAAAATAGTAAACTGTAACTTCTCACTGGATCTCTCTCCTTGTGGGAACTTTCTTTAATCCCAGATAGGCATTTAATGACTGCAACAGTCAATCAGGAGAAGGAAGACCAGACGATGTGGAAGGAATGCATTTGATTTTGTCACTTGCTATGTCAGGATGAAAAAGAATTTTGCTAAGAAGGTCTAAATTGCTTAATTTCTGCTTTTATTAAGTTTCCTAAATCTTTTGGTTTTTGTTTTCAGTCATTCAGCATCTATTTCATTACGAACCATTGGAGATCTGGCAATATAGATATTTTAATGCAAATAATTCCTTGTGTTTTAATGATCCACAGAATACAAAGAGCGAGAATGGAGATACACCTGACTACTAAAGGAGCATTGTGGCTTTATAATATAGGGTAAGAGATTAAATTTCTTACAGAGATGAATGGTATTGGCACCCAGTTTTAAAGAAATCTGCTAGAATAGAAAGGTTATATAAGGCCAGGGTCATTTCTCAAATACTGTATTTGGAAAATTATGACTGAGGATAACTTAGGGAGTTAGAGCAGTATGGGGTGACTGTAACACATGGCAGTGTTCAAGAATGGATGCTGAAGAATAATATGGGCACACCACCAACAAAAACAACAGCCTAGTGAGGGGGCCAGAATGCTGGAATTTTATTTCAATGGTAAAGAGAGCTTTAGGAAATTAAAATGGGTAATGATATGATTGGATGATTGACTAATGTCACTATGACTACCATGTTTACGGCTGAGCCAGAATTTGTCTGAGTGATAAGGTAGAAGAGAGTGCCTATGATATTACTGGAGCTTTAGCTCATTTCAAGAATTGACCTTCATCAAAAACTGAGGATGGTTGGTCCTTGGTAATGGTTTGTGGAATATTTTAGAATTAATACAAGAATAAATGACTGCATAATGAAGGTATTCTCTCTCTGTGTGCATGCACATGTGTGCTTGTTTGCATATGTATTAGTATGGTATATTCATACATGTATGTGTAGGTGTGTAGAGGCAAGAGGAGGATGCCAGGTGTGATATTCTACCAATCTCCACTTTATTCCCTTGAGGAAGATTTCTCACTGGTATCTTACCCTTCTCTGTCTTTCAAAACTATTCTAAGAAGAAATTTGCTTTATTTAAAATGAAAAAGTACCTGGTTGTATAAAGGTCTAAATATTCTATGGTTTCATTGACTTTCACCTAAACAGTGTGTACCAGAATATTTTATACTTATTATACCAAGTCTATACAGAGTAACCCTGTCTATAAAAAAAATAAAAACAGACCAACCAACCAAACAACCAACCAATCAAACAAACAAAACCCCATTAAAATAAAAAAATGAGAACTCAGGTGATGACCCAGCAGGAAAAGTGCTTCCTATGTGAGTGTGAGGACCATAACTCAGATTCCTATCACTTTAGTAAAAACTAGCAGATGTTGCCACAGCATGCCATATCATGCCACAGCATGCAGGAGGAAGAGAGTTCAGTATCATCAGGGCAAGTTGTCTAACTGGATTAGTTGACTCTGAAAGCTCTGGGTCCAAATGAGAGAGACTTTGTCTCAACATAAGATGGGGAGTGACTGAGAAAGACACCGACGTCAACCTCTGCACAGACAGGTGAACAACCATACATGCATGCATGCATCTCTCTCTCTCTCTCACACACACACACACACACACACACACACACACACACACACACACACACTAAAAAGAACTGTTTCTTACATGCCCCAAGCAAAAATTGCAGTAGTTGACAGGTATATATTTTACTTTACACTTATTTAAAATAACTATCTGGAAATAACTCAATTTACATTACTAACTGGTTTTAATAAGGGATCTAGAATTTAGATTAATTATCTTCCATAAAAACTGTTTTCCTCCAGCCCCCAATCTCTTGAAATGTTTCAAAGAGACAGTAGCTGAACTTCCCAGGTAAGTCTCTGGATGCAGCTGGGACTTCATGGATAATCCACGCAATATCACAGAATTTTTCATTCTGGGACTCTCCCAGAACCCCCGGGTGCAGGGGATGTTGTTTGTGATTTTTCTGTTTGTCTATTTGGTCTCTATTGGAGGCAACCTACTTATAATTATCACAATCATTTTCAGTCCCACCCTGGGCTCCCCTATGTATTTTTTCCTTTCATATTTGTCCTTTATTGATACTTGTTATTCCTCTTGTATGACACCCAAACTCATTGCTGACTCCCTGCATGAGGGAAGAGCCATCTCTTTTGAGGGCTGCTTGGCCCACTTCTTTGTGGCTCATTTATTGGGAGGAACTGAAATCATTCTGCTCACAGTGATGGCCTTTGACCGCTATGTAGCCATCTGCAAGCCCCTGCACTATACCACCACCATGACCAAGCACCTCTGTGGTGTGCTGGTGGCAGTGGCTTGGCTGGGTGGTTTCCTGCATTCATTGGTTCAGCTCTTTCTGGTTCTTCAGTTGCCCTTCTGTGGACCCAATGTAATCAATCACTTTGTGTGTGATTTGTACCCTTTACTGGAACTGGCCTGCACCAATACACATGTCATTGGCCTGCTGGTGGTGGCCAACAGTGGTGTGATCTGCCTGCTGAACTTCCTCATGCTGGCAGCCTCGTACATTGTCATCTTGCGCTCCTTGAGGTCCCACAGTGCAGAGGGTAGACGGAAAGCTCTGTCTACCTGTGGGGCCCACTTCACCGTTGTTGCTTTGTTCTTTGTGCCCTGTATATTTATTTACATGAGGCCATCATCTACTCTGTCCATAGACAAAATCGTAGCTGTTTTTTATTGTATTTTGACACCCATGTTTAACCCCCTCATTTACACTCTGAGAAATGCAGAAGTGAAAAATGCCATGAAGAATCTCTGGAGAAAATGAGAAATTTTAAGTGGAGAACACAAGTTATAGTGGGGAAATAAATCATTGATATAAGAATTCATATTTTGTATGGGATCTAAGAGCAACTGTCAAAATTTCAGGATAAAACTGCAAGAATGCACGCAGGTGCTAGCTACTTATCCCAAAATTCTGACAATTACTCAGGTCCTATAAAAAATATGAATTCTGTATTCCTACCCACAGCTAGGGTCTGTGTTCAAGTTCATGGCCCATGTTGCCACTAGGGCCCATGTAGAAGTCCAGAGTCTGGGTTCCAACCTGTGGTGCTGTTGGAGTCTGGGAATCATGCTACAGTCAGGGCCACACAGATTTGTGTGGCCTATAATTCCCTGTGGTCATCTGGCTGCTGCCGAGGGTCATGTCTGGGTCCATGGCCCAATAGCAGCCAATGTCTAAGTTGATGCCCTTGGCTTCTGTTTTCCCCAAGGGTCATGTGGGATTCCTGAGGTCAGGTTAGTCACCTGAATCCATGTTGCTGTCCAAGGACCATGCTACATCCGGGGCCATATAGATCTGAGTGGCACATACCCAATGTCATGGTGACTCCATGCCAGAGTTGTGGCTGGTGGGGGATGTCTAGGTTTGTGGTTCTCTCTAGCCAGGATCTGGGTTGATATCCAAGGCTCCTGTGACCATTGAAGGCCATGAAGATGCTTGACGTCTGGGGCCATGCTAGCGTCTGAGGGCCATACTGCTGCTGGGGCCATGTCAAACTGCCACAGGGGCCATGGTGAGATTCAGATCTAGCCACTGCCAAGGACCATGTCTGGGTCCACGGTCCCAATGTAGTTGCTACACTGCTGAGGTCTTTGTGAAATCCAAGGTCCACGTTGCCACCAAAGATCATATGGAAGCTCAGGGTTGGGGCTGCAACCTGTGGCCTTGTTGGTAGCTGGGGATCACACTGCTGCCAAAGACATCCTGATCTTAGTGGCCTGTCCTTCCACCTGGAGCCAAGATATTGTCCAGGCCCAGGTTGCAGCCCAGAGGGCCATGTTTTGGTCCATGGTTCAGCAGCAACTGGGATCTGTGTTTGTGTCTGTGGCCTGTGTCACCTCAGGTGGGGTCATAGGAACCATGCATCATGGAATCAGAGGACCATGTTGAGCCATCCCCACCCTTTGCTGGATCTGGGAAAGCTGAGCCTGCCTCTTGATGGACACTGTAGCAAGAAAGCTGGTGTTGACCCTCATAGGAGATCTGGCCCCTGCACTCAGGAGAGATGACTCCACCCCTCACCACAGGCAAGGGAGAACTGACCCTAATGATATGGGTGTAGGAGAGCTGTCTCCAACGCTGGCCTGACTTGGGAGGCCCTGAGGGCCTGGACTGACCAGCTCAGTTATAGATTAGGCCCACAGCTGGACCTGGGGCTGGCCCACTCTAACATCTACCCAATTTGGGACCTGCTGGAGCTTGTGAAAGGACTGGTCCTGTGGAAAAATACCTGAAGAATCTCTATGACTCGGAGCAGCTGTGGGATAACCCGGAGTTCCAGTGAGAACCCAGTGACGACGGTGTGCCAGACACCAGAGGCCTTGAACCAGATCAGTGATTCATTGCAATGAAGATTTGCAAGTAAAGCTGATTGGACAAAAGTGTACACTGTGTGACTCACCATGGCTCCCAAAGCTACCACCGCCAATGAAGAAGTGTTAGAGAGATGAGAAAGATGAAGTACTGAAGAGGGTTCTTTTTGTCTGTGTGTTTGGTTTGGTTCGACTTTTAAAGATTTGGGGAGATTGCTGTAGGGGTGAGGGGAGGATATGGGGGTACTGGGAGGTGAGTGGAATTAGGGTACATGATATGAAATTCCCAAAGAATCAATAAAGAAATTATTTTAAATTAAAAATCAAAAAAATTGCATGAATATGTAAATGTATGCCTATATCCATACTCACGATTATCAGATTAAATGATTATACCACAGCTCAGTTCCTTTTTAAGAGTTCACCCTAAACTGAAGAATATGGAGGGGCAATCTTTGTCTTCCTCACCTGTGTTTAAGAGGGATCTCCCACAGCCTGAGATACTTAGTGTCTGTGATGAGCAGAGTGGTTTTTGTTGAGGATTAGTAACCTGTTTCTCCACGCTGGATGATGCACTTGCATCCTTTAGTCTCTGATACTTCAACCTGCATGCTGCGCATCTCTAACATCTTGGGGTCTCCAAAGCGATCCAGGCTTCAATTTCACAGCTTCATGAAACGACCTCTCTAGGCCTCTGTTCAAGGACACCCTGCCACATTCCTGGCTTCAGCAGCTTTCCTTAGGCATAGAGGCAAATTTCATGACTTGTTTCTTTTATCTTTGACTCTAAAGCCAGAACCACATGGACAAATATGCCAAGTTTTGCTGCTTGCTGGGGCTGGAATATAATCTCCTCATTCAATTACATCTTCACCAGTTTTCTGTCCTTCATTGCCTAAGCTTGCCTGTGCTGAAACTAGCTCTGTAGACTAGGCTGACCTTCAGTTTCTGAAATATCCAAACTTTGATTCCTTTATGGCACTTTGTGAACTCACTCTCTAGATACTAGAAAGATGCTGGGCATCTTAAGAAGCAGGAGAGAAGTTTCTTCCTTAAGAGACCAAACTGTATTCACAGGGATTAATTAAAAGATGGTCTCCACATTGTCCCAACTTGTGACCTGAAGTTGTTTCTAATGCTGCTACAGTAGTTGATCCTGTGAGGGTGGGGTCATCACTCTCAGAGAGGCTGAGAGCATGTGGGGCTAAAAATCCCCCTGTCATAGTTCCATCTTAAAAATAACCCCTTTCAGTCAAAGGGGAAGAGTGTTCTCTGAGACTGTGTAGATGAAAACTCTTTGTATAAAGCAGGGTGACCAAGCCACTTAACCCTTCAGTGATGCCTGACTCCCTGGCCTTAAGCAGCACTGCCATTCTGACTTGACAAAGCTAGATGAAGCAGAAAGTTCAAGGTTATATGGACAGGGCACAACAGCAGAAAGACCTACTATCCAGTCATGCTTCTAATTCAAAACTCCTAAGCGACTTTGAAACAACTGCTCTCCTGAGTCTCAAAGCCACCAAGAGGATGAGATTTTGAAAGTTTTGTTCTTCATCAAATAAAAGGGAAGTGGTGATGAATGATTTCTTGGCTATTTGTAAATGAATGGCTGACCCATTTTTTATTTTACATTTACTTCAATAGTAGCAGGAAGTTTTCAGCTAAGACAAATTTCTTTAATTAATAACATCTGCTTTGTTGTTTTTTCTTTACTCATAACAATTGCTTTGTGTCATTATAAAAATAATTTAACTCTCATCTAAGATTAGAAGAAATATGAAATTATCAATTTGAGATCATATGTCTGGGCTATCCTGGAAGATCCTTTATGAACTTTTCCAGGTTCACTAGTCTATGATGTTGGGATATGAGAAAGTTGTGGAGCTCCTGTGGTGTGCACAGATCAAGTCAATGTAAGTTTTATATATTCTATTTTCGTTATAATTTAAATTTTACTTACTTAGACACAGGTTCTTGCTATGTAGTCCTTGCTTGCCTGGATCTCATTGGGTAGCTCAGGCATCCCTTGAACTCACAGCAATCTCCTGTCTCAGTATCTTGACTATGATAGTTATAGGCATGCATCACTAAGCCTGGCTTGATAATCTATTTTTAAAACAAAAAAAATCCAGAAAAAACCACAGGGGTAATTTTAGTAGAGGTTTTATTGTGTTACATGGAATAGGTAATCCAAACAGGAGAGTTTATTTATTTTTCGTTTTTGTTTTTTTAACTAGTTTTAAATGAATACTTTTCTCTACAGTCACAAAGATGAATCACAGAGATAAATGAACATGCTATTTTTATTTTGCTGCATATTAATTTACTATTCAGCAATATTTTATAAAATTCAGAGTGATTTTTTTACCCCTTTTTCTGTTTGAGAATAAAGATTAGGTACTTTTCACATTTCATGTATATAACTTTGAAATGCCAGAACTCTGTCTTTCTTGATTCCTTTAGTCACACTAAGAATTGTTCATGATATTGGATCATAGTAACAGTCACAGATATTATTTATTGAACATTGATCACATCCAGCTTCTTATAATCACACAGTATGCACTGCTTTCATGTCCTTTCTGAACATTTGGCTGTTCCAGATCTCTTTCATTTTAAAATGTTAGCCCTGCTTTGAATATTGATACACAATAATTGCAAGCAAGCTTGCTTTTATTTTATAGGTAAAAACACTGAGGCTTTGAAAAATTGTCCATTATCCATTAAGAACAATTGACAATGGCAGGATTCAAATATAGAGATATCAACCAACCAGTCCACAGTCCAGCCCACAGACACTGTGACAGGACTGCCTGGATGCAAGTCTTACATCTGCCACAAATTTTCTATTTGTATTACTCAAAACAAAACAAAACAAAATGAATCTCTAAAAGCTAGGGGAGATAGAGTGTAGTGAATGGGCTCAAGACAACCCACAGTTGTTGAATGCAGTGTCTTGTTTTCTTCCTGTACAAGGTGAGAACTTACTCTGTGGGCATGTTGTGAGGGTTAAATAATCTGATGTATGTAGTGCAGTTTGGAAAGATCTTGGGGAGGGCTAAGCTCATGCAGGTGTTTGCTCTGCCATTGCTGTCTGGGCTTCTGTCTAGAAAATTTGCCTTAAAGGGCAAGACAAGGCAAAAAAAAAAAGATTGTTTTTTAAATTTGCAGAAAAAAATGTGCTAATCAGAAAGGTCTCTTTTCACTGTTTATACTTTATTGCAAGGAGGTGAAAATTGTTTCTACAAATTTCAGGTCTGCCTTGTAGTCATTGTAGGGAATAGCAGACTTAACTAGGTGGATTTTAGTAAGGCGAGACAAGCAAAACCCAGAAGAATATAAAACATGGAAGCAGGGATAGTAAATTAGATTGGCTTCTTATATGCCATCCACAGCCTGGGATGGGTAAGCACAATAGTAAAAGAACAGAAGAGAAGAGTGGGGCATGCAAATCTCCACATTGGGTTTCTCGCCTGCTCCTCCTCCTCCTTCAGTATCAGCCAGCTTTACCATCAGACAGACTGACACAGAGGAAAGCAAGCATCCTTGAATAATCTTAGTGGAATGCTTTCGTTTGAAAGGAGTGGATTACCAGAGGTTGTCAGAGAGCTTAAATATTTTCTCAAATGCCATCAAATTGACCATGAAAATGGTCAGAGGTGCATCTCACTTGGAGCTAGAAAATTACTGGCTAAAAAGTTCATTCAAAGCTGTAACTAAAGAAACTGGGATAATGAGACATTATTTACAGCTAATAACTCGTGCCCAGTTAAGAAAAGGGCATATGCTAACATTTAATGAATAACAGAATAAATGTGTCTAAGGTTTTTAGAAAGACACATGTTAAGAGAAGAGTGGAGTATTCAAAACAAACATTGCAACATTCCCAACCCCTGGAGTTAATTCTCTCACATATGTTTATTTTTACTTCATAGGAGACACTGCAATTACACACTCAGTACCCGTGGAGTCAATGGAAATACCACACAATATTACAGAGTTTTTTATGCTGGGACTCTCCCAGAGGCCAGAGGTCCAAAGAACTCTCTTTGTGGTATTCTTGATTATCTACACAGTCACAGTTTGTGGCAACATGCTCATTGTGGTCACTATCACGTTCAGCTCTAACCTTGCTTCCCCCATGTATTTTTTCCTTTCCAATCTATCTTTTATCAACACCTGCTATTCCTCTTCTTTGGCCGCTAAACTCATTGCTGGTTCCTTGTATGAAGGGACAACTCTTTCTTATGAGGGCTGCTTGGCCCAGCTCTTTGGAGCTCATTTCCTTGGAGGTGTTGAGATCATTCTGCTCACAGTGATGGCCTTTGACCGCTATGTAGCCATCTGCAAGCCCCTGCACTACACCACCACCATGACCAAGCACCTCTGTGGTGTGCTGGTGGCAGTGGCTTGGCTGGGTGGTTTCCTGCATTCATTGGTTCAGCTCTTTCTGGTTCTTCAATTGCCCTTCTGTGGACCCAATGTAATCAATCACTTTGTGTGTGATTTGTACCCTTTACTGGAACTGGCCTGCACCAACACACATGTCATTGGCCTGCTGGTGGTGGCCAACAGTGGTGTGATCTGCCTGCTGAACTTCCTCATGCTGGCAGCCTCGTACATTGTCATCTTGCGCTCCTTGAGGTCCCACAGTGCAGAGGGTAGACGGAAAGCTCTGTCTACCTGTGGGGCCCACTTCACCGTTGTTGCTTTGTTCTTTGTGCCCTGTATATTTAGTTATATGCGTCCATCAACTACTTTACCTATAGACAAAAACATGGCAGTATTTTATGGTATTCTGACACCTATGTTGAATCCACTCATTTATACTCTGAGAAATGAAGAGGTGAAAGATGCCATGAGAAAGCTCTTCACACACTCAGAAATTTTAAGTACCTGAGTGCTAAGGAAGGTAATAGCAGGGACTCTATTTCTCTAAATGAAACAACTAAAGTTTGCTGTTTTCACTCCCAAATATCACCTTGTTACAGTTATCCATCCTATCATCATCATAGGCTTTAGGGCTTACAATCTTTTTGGCTGAAATTGCACAGTTTTATTATGGACTTGCTGTTTAAGATATATGACCTGGATTTTCATTATTGGTTTAGAAATAAAAAAAACTATGTCACCTGTTGTGGTCAATTGAATTTTCAAAGTTATCTAGTTTCAAAACTCAATCAGTTATTTTTGGGAAATTATAACCCATTATGACAGGGTTTTCTACTTTTTAAAGGTATTAAGTGTATATCTCAATAAACTTGGAAAATATGTGAAGACAATTTATGTTTCCCAGTGTTATTTCAACAAATGATCTAGACAAAACTTTTAACGCAGTTTCCAGACATACGAAAGCAGTATCATTGTCATTAAATGGCATGACAAGTTGGGTCTGTGTGATAATTGAGCTACAGAAAAGGAAGAAAAAGCACATATGAAAATCCTTGAGGCTTAGTCACATATAAAGAGTCTTGTGGGCATACCAGATCATATCCATCATCGTCCTTTGTGACATTGGCAATATTGCTTTCACACTAGTTCAGACAGGCCAAGAGCTAGGCTCTGGAGACAAGCCAGATTCTCCATCTTAGTTCCTATGCTTATTGCTGTAGTGATCATGAATAATCGACAAAAGTCCAAGTGAGATCGTGTCTTACTTACCTTGATATGTATGGTTTCTTCCACTTAGCATTATCTTTTTTCTGTCTACTCAAGCTGCAGTGAATGATAGTATTTTCTACTTTTTAAAAGTATTAATATATTTTATAGTTTATATATATTGTCAAAGATGCACAACTTCAGCATAAGACTAAAATATATGACAATGTCAGTGCTGCCAAGAACGAGGACTAGCAGCTATCTGACACTCTGTTAGTGACATAGTTGTATAGAAAGCCATTTGATGATATTTATCAAATACAGAAGTCAAGCTGTTTGATTTGCCTATAGGTATTTTTTTAACAAAAATCTCATGCATATACGTGCAGAATTACAAACAACCGTATTCACCACAGAACTGTCTTTTTTTTCTTTTGGTAATAAATAATAGATTTTGGGACAGGGGTGCTAGAGAGATGGCCCAAAGTTTAAAAGCACTGTTTTCTCATCCAGAGTTCCTGAGTTCAATTCCCAGAAACCACATGGTGACTCCTAACCATTATAATGAGATCTGGTGCCCTCTTCTGTCAAATAAGCATATATGCTGGCAGAACACTGTATTCATAATAAACAAATCTCAAAAAATAGACAAGACAACAATAACAAAATAACAACACATAAACAATCAAGTAGGGAATGTTTTAATAATATACACTAGATATGATGAGTTACTTTATAGTCATTCAAAGAAAATTAAATCAGGTCTATGTGCACCAACAGAGATGGTCTGGAAAGCAATATCGACTGAAAAAATAGGTTGAACACAGATATAATTAGTTATATTGGTATATGACTGTAATACCAGCACTTAGGAGTAGGGATAGGAGGATCTTAAGTTTGAGAGCATCCTGGTTACATAGCCAGACCTTGGTGAAATAAAAAACAGAAATAAGCTGGGTTGTGGTAGTACACAACTTTAGTCTCAGTACTCAGGAATCAGAGGTAGACAGATTCCTCAGTTCAAGGCCAGGCTGGTCTACAAAGAAAGTTTTAGGACAGCTAGTGCTACACAAAGACACCTTGTATTGAAAAACCAAAAAAAAAACACCCAGAAATAAAATGACAAACAAATGAACAAAGAAACAGTGTGTGTGTATGTGTGTGTATGTATATGTTATATACATGAATATATATGTGTATATGTGAACATGTATGCAGGTGTATATATGTATATTTATACATATATGTGTGTAGGTGTATTGTATGCATTATATGTTTATATGTATATAGATGTGTGTATGAATATGTATGTGCATCATACATGTATGTGTATATATATGTGTATGCTATAATATTAATATAAAAAATTATTGAGTATTGTGGTTTATGTTTGTGTATATCAAACATGATTGAAGAAATGCTATCAAATTCATCATATTTTCTTTATTCAAGACACAGAAAATACGAGATTTTTCCACATGCGAACGCATTTATATATGATTAATACAAATGCAAAAATAAAATTAAAGAGACCTGGTACTCGTGAGAATGTTGCCTTTCAACGCTCAGAAAATGATAATTGTCTTTTCTCTCAAAACAAGGCATTTTAATGCTTGACAAATTACTTGGAAGTTAAAAGCACTTACTTCTCTCACAACAGGACCTAGATTCAGTTACCAGCACCCAAATGGCAACTCATAGCTGCCTGTAACTCTGGTTCCCGGAGAATCTAAAGCCTTCTTCTGACCACTTTAGGCAACAGGCGTATATGTGGTACACATGCACACATTCAGACACTAACACATACACATAAAATAAAAAATAAATATTCAAAAAATCCAAGATACTCTGTTGCAAGTCTGCTCCCATTGCTAAGAATTTCCCGTGTCTCCACACATTGAAGCACGTCTGCACTCATGACACATCCTGTCTGAAGTTAGCCTTCCTGCGGATCTCTCTACATCTCACCACCATGACTTCTTTACTCTTCAACCATTTTTATTTTTTCTCTCTACTCTTCAATTACTGCTTCTTTGATATATAACACTAGATACAGCTAAAAAGTTTGTAAAGCCTCTGCTGGCCTAAAAGGTGGTGACTACACCCTGGGTGTAAAGTGTTCATTCTTCAGCTTAACAAAGCAGCCTAGGCATCTACACCTTCCTGATGCTGTTTCCTTGCCCCCAGATGAGCACTTGTGCTTAGGCTACGCCCAGTATAAGGAGAGACAATATGCAAGGAACAATAACTGATGTTAATTGGAGCTTGGTTCATGTTAGACAAGGAAATGAAAGACTACAGACTTGAAATAAAGTAAAAGTTCAGTTTTAAATTTTGTGGAAAACATGCCAAGAAATGGAAAGAGAATAGCAATGCTTGAAACTTTTATGTACAACAGTCTTGTGGGCTGGAAAAGTACTTAAAACAGTGTTTTCTTCATTTCCCCAAAATAGAATTTGGAATTTGAATGGAAATGAGAGTGAATACCTGTGTGTGTGTGTGTGTGTGTGTGTGTGTGTGTGTGTGTGTGTGTATGGGCAATAAGACACACACATTTACAAACACTGTTTCACAAACACAAGAAGACAAACAATGCATATTCTCACTAATATATCAAAGTCAAAGCACTTGATCTCACTGAGGTTGAGAGTAAAATAGTCACAGACACTGGGCTGGTTGGAAAAGAGGAAGAATAAGATGAAATTAGATAACAGGAACAAGACTACACTTATTTAGCAACAGTCGGTTCTAAATACAGTGGGTGACTATGCTCACAACAATTTGTCATGTATTTTATGAAGAACAACAGAGGAGTTAAAGAGTCTCAATGCAAGTGGATGACAAATAATTTTAACGGGGTTGATAAACTTGCTATTCTGATTTGAATACTGACTTTGTTTATTATATTGAAACCACATCATAAATATACATATTAATTATGCCAATTAAACTTTGAAGCAGAAGAAAATTAACTATCTTAAGTTTTATTAATTTAAGGAGAACAAATATCCAAGAAACAGCACTAGACATTGTTTTTAAAAACACAAATCACCAGGCTTATGGATCACCAGCTTTGCACATTTGACCCCAGAGCTTCTTCATAACCTTTTTGACCTCTTCATTTCTGAGGGTATAGATTAAAGGGTTCAACATAGGTGTCACCAGAGTACAAAATACAGTCACGGCTTTGTCAGTGGGGAAGGAAGTCATAGGTCTTAGGTACAGGTATGAACAAGGTACAAAGAATAAGACAACGACAGTTACATGAGAAGCACAGGTAGACAGGGCCTTGCGACGACCTTCTGAACTGTGATTCCTCAGGGAGTGAAGGATGACTATATAGGAAGCAACCAACATAGAGAAAATGAGCAAACAGAGTGACCCACTGTTGGCAGCAATCAGGGGCCCAAGAGTGTGAGTATCATTGCAAGCCAACTCGAGGAGTGGTATTAAATCACACATAAAGTGGTTGATGGTGTTGGGGCCACAGAATGGTAACTTGGCAATAAATAAAATCTGTATTCCTCCATGGATGAATCCCAAAGTTATAGCAGCTCCCACCAAGGAAACACACACAGAACGGTTCATGATGGTCATATAGTGCAAGGGCTTGCAGATGGCTACATAGCGATCATAAGCCATGGCAATCAGCAAGATGATTTCAGCTCCTGCAAAAAAATGCTCAGCAAAAAGCTGGGTCATGCAGCCATTGAATGATACAGTGCTCTTCTTAGAAATTAAGTCATAGATCATTTTGGGTGCTATGGAAGAAGAGTAGAAACCATCTATGATGGACAAGTAGGACAGAAAAAAGTACATGGGAGTAGAAAGGGGTGGACTGATGAAGATGGTGACTGAGATGAGCGTGTTACCTGCCAGTGTAATCACATAGATTACTAAGCACACAATAAATAAGAGTTTCTGCAGATCTGGGTCTTGAGTCAAGCCCAGGAGAATGAATTCTGTGACATTGCTCATGCTTTCCATCAGTTTACATAAGGCTCTGAGCATACGGTCACCTGAAAAGAAACCAGAGTGTGTCTCAGTGATGTTATTTTAAAAGAAACACTAAAATACTCCATCATCTCATTACCTCTGGTCCCTGAATCTGATGTAGCTGCACTTCTTCTTAACCCTGCCAATAGTATCACATCACATGCAGTAATAAAGAACAGAAGTAGTTTGCTTTATTTCTAATAAGTTTCCATGGAATAGTGACATAAATTACAAATACTGAAAGAATCCCTTTTCCTATTGGTTTGACTTGTCCAGCCTCAATATGAGTGCTTTTACCTTGTTTTATTGTATACTGTTTGTCCTGTTGACATTGTCTATTGGAGCTCTGCTCTTTTTCTGAAGAGGAAAATGAGGGGGAGTGGGTCTGGGAGTTAAGTGGGGAAGTGGTTCACGAGCTAGGAAGAGGAGGAGGAAGGAGAAAATGTCATTGGGATATATTGTATGAGATAATAATCTATTTTCAATAAGAAGAAACCCATTTGTCGTAATTAATGACATAGGACACTTCTAAATTATAAAAGTCCCTCATATTTCATTGTGATTTTTGGAGGGTAAATATCAATATCAATTATTTTAAATTTATTTTTGTCTATTAAAATCAATTCAAAAATATCAATACTCTATGAAAGTCAACTGTGGACATCATACTAAAACACATCCGTCTAAATTGGAAGTACCTGCACTCTGTGTCCTATTGTTCCTCTCTATACCCCTAAAGACAGACATGGCTGCAAACTGAACTTTTTCCTTTCTTAATGTCCAGGACCTGTTTTTATTACAGTTCTTTTTAATGCCATTCATTTCATAGCCACTGGTTTCATGCCCAGTTCACACTTACTCTTGTGTTCTTTTCATATATATCTTTGAATGAATACATACATGTAAGTTGTACAAGCCTCCTTATGGGCCCTCAGGATTTATAAAGAAAATGTGTTTGAATTTAAACTTCTATCATATCTAGTCTAGTAATGTGATTCTATTATGTTGAACTGTCTTCTACACTCACATTTACAAATGACACATCATAGGCTAAGGTAATCATAAATTTATTATTGACAGAACACAAATGAGAGGATTAGTTAATGTAATAAGCTTTTAATTTTTGGAATAACTTGTGTAAAAAATATAAATTTGTAGTTTTCATTGTAAAGTGCTAGAAATTTTGAGGCTATACAGCAATGTGTTCTTTTAAATGAATTAAATTTGGCTTTTTCAAGTGCTGTCAGTGTTCAAATTTTAATCTTTCCCTGTCTATTTCTTATTTCCTCATTATCTGTTAAAAATGTCATGAAATTTTTACAACGGTTTTGGCTACCAAGGTCAGAATCTTGACATTTCATTCACAATAAAAGTGAGAAAAATCACATTGGTTTTCTGAATGGCTAAGTCCCTAAGTGTCTCTATTCTTTTAATGGCTTTTGAAAATAGGAGTTTTGTTGCTAATAGTTCTAAATGGGTTTACTTCATTCACAAATCCTAACTTCAAAGTGACGGTGTGGAAATCATTATAAGAGGGAAATCTTCAAAAAAAATAAAAAAAGAGGGAAATCTTCATATGGTCACAAAGAGAACTATTGACAGTATACTTGTGAGATGTTATAGAAATGTCGTCACTCCAAATACTACCTGATTTAGATGAATTACAGAAAAGTACTTTCTATAATAAGTTGATATTATCATGTTACACTTATGAATTTTCATAGAAAATACTAAACTTTAAGTGATATAGAACTACAAGTTCTCTTCAGTGAGAATAATTCAATCCATTTAAAAATTTAGTGGAAAAGATGTATTTTACACTGACCTGTCTAGTTGGTTCTGGATTCCTGTTATAGATTGAATACATGATTGTTTCTTTTTTTCTGGGCACATACAGAATGGGATTCAGTAGACTCTATAAACTGACACTGGAATTACTATTGTTCCAGTCACTCTCCAATTTAGATATTATTGTCCATTTGATTCCCATTGTAAGCCAAGATTGCTCCAAATATGAGCTATGAAACAGCTCCTTGGGACATTTTGACAATTCTAGGACCTCGTTCTTATTACTTTTCATTGTTTTCTTATTATATTCATTCTTAAGGCAAACATGGTTGAGATCAGGAGATACCACTATATTAAACTACAAAATAAATAAATAAACAACTTGATTTTCCTTAAATATTTGGCATGAGCTTTGCTTCCTAAGTGTTTGTGAAGCCTGTGAACAGAGAATTCATTTAATTCTTAACTCAGATTCCCCTTTATCTCTGTCTTCATATACACTCACCAACATCAATAACAGTGTCTCCTAAACAAATCTTCATTTGTTGATATTTGCTTGCATCAGTCGCTTGCTCACTGACCACTCTTCATCTTTTTGATTCTTCCTTGATCTTAAAACTTTAAATCAGCAGTTCTCAACTATTGGTTTGAGACTTCCTTGGGAGGGGTTGGCTAAGACCATTGGAAAATAAAGATATTTACATTACAATTCATAACAGTAGAACAATTACTATTATGAGATAGCAATGAGAATAATTTAATTGTTGGGGAGCACCACAACATGAGGGTTGCTGCTGTATTAAAGGGCTGCTGCATTAAGAAGGTTGAGAAACACTGATTTAAATAGATTTCCACAGTCTGTAGAATCTGGTCATACTTTGTCCTCTCAAACACCCAGAGGATTGGTAAATAATTAAGGCTGAAGTCTTTGCCAAGGCAGCTGTCAAGATCGTTGGGTTATACTCATTTGGCACTCACCAAGACCATTAGTAAGGACTACTTTTAGAATTTCAGCTGGCATTAGGTAGAAATCAAGGTTGTAGTTTAGATTAAACTCAGTCGCAAGACTTTGGAAGCTTCCTTCTTGGTCTTGTTTGCTGATTGTGACATTGTGGATCCTGGACTAGGAATAAAATGTCAGTATTCAAGAGTATGTGTTTGATTACTACTATAGATTGTGATGTATTTTATTTATTTTACCAGTTACTGAAGAGATTAAATGGCAAAATTACCAGAGTCAAAGATTGTGCAGAAATTAAGAAAAACCATAGTACTGCCATATTCTCCTGATAAACCAAGGGGAATGTATCTTTTGGTCTCTACTGGCAGAGGATGCTGAATGGTGTACTATGCTCTGGATCAGCAGTCATAGACAAAGTCACACACACAAGGACTTGTGTAAAAATATATCAGAGCAATGGACTGAGATCTCAAGGTCCAGTTGAAAGGCAGAAGGAGGGAGAAGACGAGCAAGGAAGTCAGGACTGCGAGGGGTTGGTCCACCAACTGAGGCAGTGTGCCTGATCTAATGGGAGCTCACCAAAACCACCTGGACTGGGTCTGAATGAGCATGTGATCAAACTGGACTCTCTGATTGTGGCTGACAATAGGGGCTGACTGAGAAGCCATTGATAAAGGCACTGGGACTTGTTTTTATGGCATGTTCTGGCTTTTGGGGACCCTAGTCTATACGGATGCATAGCTCCCTAGGCCTGGGTGTAGGAGGGAGGACCTTGGACTTCCCACAGGGCAGGGTTCCCTGCCCTCTCTCAAACAGGGTGGGAGAGGGAGGAGCGGGGTGTGGGAGAGCGGGAGGGGATTGGGAGGAGGGAAGGAAGTGTAAATAATTGAATGAAAAATGTAAAAAAGTTTAAAAAAAGATTTAGAAGACCACAAAATATTTGGGGCAATACTTTATTTTAGTAAGTGTCTACAACCTAAAAGCCATCATTCCAGTCTCCTTTACCATTCTAAGACTAAAGCATTTTCAGCCACAGCCAATGTGAAAGCAAGCCTACCTACAAAATATGCTGAAAATTAAAGCTCAAGAGATTTACGAAATAAATTTTTGCCTGGAGAGATGGGTCAGTGGCTATCACTGGCTGCATTTCTAGGGGAATGGTGTTCAATTCTCTGCACCCACATGGTTGTTCAGAACCATGTAACCCTAGTTCCATGGTATCTGATGCCATCTCCTAGCCTCTGAAAGCATGTGTGACAACCAGACATACATGTGGAAAAAACATCTACACACATAAAAGTAAATAAACAGGAATGATAAATTAATAATCAGTTAAAAGCAATTTCAAAGACTGTTCAGACATTTAGGACAACTGTAAGACAATAGCTTGTGTCCATTCTGTGAAAATGTAGTCTCCACGTATTAAGGAAAAAAGTGGGTTTTTTGTTTTGTTTTTGTTTCAGAGGAGTATTTGAAAACCTCTTAAACTTAGGAAAATAGAAAGTTATTTGATAAACACTACTTTTCCTTTCTCATTCTAGCTGCAGTGCTGACCATAAAATATCAACAGAGTTAATGCTGGTCTATTTCCTAACAGTCAACAATCCAGCATATAGAAAGAAAGGTTCACAAGCCTGAACATCTAAGTGAGGTGCTATTTAGACTTGACTGCTTCAGGGGAAGGGAAAGACAGTCTTCTGTAAGGCTATGACCTCTGCAAAGTCACCATTCTTCAATAGATGTCCCACAACCATGACTACATACATGCATATATATTCATGTGTGAATAGGTATGTATGTATTCATGTATGTATGTAAGTATGTATAGGCAACAAAAATTTGACTCAGTGTGCTATTAATAAAAAGGACATGAAATTGGGGGTATCGGAGGTTGGGAAGGATCTGAATAGAGTGTATGTTGAATATGATAAAAATAGATTGCATGATATTTGATATTCTCATATTAAATATAATAATTGTTTGAACCCTTGAAACTTTATTGTCATAGAAAATAGTAAAAATTGCACTATATGGCTGTATTGGTAAGTGATGATTAGTTCAAGTTGAATTTAGATTGTATTTACTTATTTTTCTCATCTTAAAGAAATTGAGCATTGTGGAAATACCTAGATTTATGTGGCCTCTTTCCACTGTCCCTACTTGTCTTAATGTGCCAGACTGGTCAATTTATACATATTTCTAATATAAGATGACATATCCATCAACTGAACACTGGATTACGAAATATAGTTTATATCCTAAGAGGAAAGCTCATAGCACTAAGTGCCCACTTAAAGAAAACGGAGAAAGCACACATTGGAGACTTAACAGCCCACCTGAAAGCTCTAAAAAAAAAGAAGCAGACTCACCTAGGAGGAGTAGAAGACTGGAAATAATCAAACTGAGGGCTGAAATCAATAAAATAGAAACACAGAAAACAATCCAAAGAATCAATGGAACAAAAAGCTGGTTCCTGGAGAAAATCAACAAGATTGATAAACCCCTATCCAAACTAATCAAATGGCAGAGAGAGAATATGCAAATTAATAAGATCAGAAATGAAAAAGGGGACATAACCATAGACACAGAGGAAATTCAGAGAATCATTAGATGTTACTACAAAAGCCTGTATGCCACAAAACTGGAAAATGTAAAAGAAATGGACACTTTTTTAGATAAATACCATATACCAAAGTTAAACCAGGAACAGGTGAACAACCTAAATAGATCTGTTAATCGCGAAGAATTAGAAACTGTTATCAAAAACCTCCCTACCAAAAAAAGCCCAGGACCAGATGGTTTCAATGCAGAATTCTACCAGAACTTCCAAGAAGACCTAATACCTATACTCCTTAATGTATTTCACAATATAGAAACAGAAGAGGCATTGCCAAATTCCTTTTACGAAGCTACAGTTACTCTGATATCAAAACCACACAAAGACTCAACCAAGAAAGAGAATTACAGGCCAATCTCACTCATGAACATCGACGCAAAAATCCTGAACAAAATACTGGCAAACCGTATCCAAGAACACATTAGAAAAATTATCCATTATGATCAAGTAGGCTTCATCCCAGAGATGCAGGGCTGGTTCAACATACGAAAATCTATCAATGTAATCCATCATATAAATAAACTGAAAGAAAAAAACCATATGATCATTTCATTATATGCTGAAAAAGCATTCGACAAAATTCAACATCCCTTTATGATAAAAGTCTTGGAGATATTAGGGATACAAGGGTCATACCTAAATATAATAAAAGCTATTTACAGCAAGCCGACAGCTAACATCAAATTAAACGGAGAGAAACTCAAAGCCATCCCACTAAAATCAGGAACATGACAGGGCTGTCCACTCTCTCCATACCTCTTCAATATAGCGCTTGAAGTTTTAGCAATAGCAATAAGACAACATAAGGGGATCAAGGGGATTCGAATTGGAAATGAAGAAGTGAAACTTTTGTTATTTGCAGATGATATGATAGTGTACATAAGCGACCCCAAAAACTCCACCAAAGAACTTTTACAGCTGATAAACATCTTTAGTAATTTGGCAGGATACAAGATCAACTCCAAAAAATCAGTTGCCCTCCTATACACAAAGGATATGGAAGCAGAGATGGAAATCAGAGAAGCTTCACCTTTCATGATAGCCACAAACAGCATAATATTTTTGGGGTAACTCTAACCAAGGAAGTGAAAGATCTATTTGACAAGAACTTTAAGACATTGAAGAAAGAAATCGAAGAGGATACCAGAAAATGGAAGGATCTCCCTTGTTCTTGGATTGGGAGGATCAACATAGTAAAAATGGCAATTCTACCAAACACAATTTATAGATTCAATGCAATCCCCATCAAGGTCCCATCAAAATTCTTCACAGATCTTGAGAGGACAATAATAAACTTTATATGGAAAAACAAAAAACCAGGATAGCGAAAACAATCTTATACAATAAAGAAACTTCTGGACGCATTACCATCCCTGACTTCAAACTCTATTACAGAGCTACAGTAATGAAAACAGTGTGTTATTGGCATAAAAACAGAGAAGTTGACCAATGGAATCGTATAAAAGACCCGGATTTTAACCCACAAACCTATGAACACCTCATTTTTTATAAAGGAGCTAAAAGCATACAATGGAAGAAAGAATGCATCTTCAACAAATGGTGCTGGCACAACTGGATGTCAACCTGTAGAAGAATGAAAATAGACCCATATCTATCACCATGCGCAAAACTCAAGTCCAAATGGATCAAAGACCTCAATATCAATCTGAACACACTGAACCTGATAGAAGAGAAAGTGGGAAGTACACTCCAACAGATGGGCACAGGAGATCGCCTCCTATGTATAACCCCAGCAGCACAGACATTAAGGGAAACATTGAATAAATGGGACCCCCTGAAACTGAGAAGCTTCTGTAATGCAAAGGACACTGTCACCAAGACAAAAAGGCAACCTACTGACTGGGAGAAGATCGTCACCAACCCTGCAACAGACAAAGGTCTGATCTCCAAAATATACAAAGAACTCAAGAAACTAGACTTTAAAATGCTAATTAGCTCAATTAAAAAATGGGGCACGGAACTGAACAGAGAATTCTCAACAGAAGAAGTTCAATTGGCCAAAAGACACTTAAGGTCATGCTCTATCTCCTTAGCGATCAGGGAAATGCAAATCAAGACAACTTTAAGATACCATCTTACACCTGTCAGAATGGCTAAAATAAAAAAACACCAATGATAGCCTTTGCTGGAGAGGTTGTGGAGGAAGGGGTACCCTCATCTATTGCTGGTGGGAATGCAAACTTGTGCAACCACTTTGGAAATCAGTGTGGCGGTTTCTCAGGAAATTCGGGATCAACCTACCCCTGGACCCAGCAATACCACTCTTGGGAATATACCCAAGAGATACCCTATCATATGACAAAAGCATTTGTTCAACTATGTTCATAGCAGCATTATTTGTTATAGCCAGAACCTGGAAACAATCTAGATGTCCTTCAATAGAAGAATGGATGAAGAAAGTGTGGAATATATACACATTAGAGTACTACTCAGCGGTAAAAAACAATGACTTCTCTAATTTTGCATGCAAATGGATGGAAATAGAAAACACTATCCTGAGTGAGGTATCCCAGACCCAAAAAGAGGAACATGGGATGTACTCACTCATAATTGGTTTCTAGCCACAAATAATGGTCATTGAGTCTATAATCTGTAATCCTAAAGAAGCTAAATAAAAAGGTATACCCAAAGAAAAACATATAGTTGTTATCCTGGGTATGGGAAGTAGACAAGATTGCCGGTCAAAAAATTGGGAACTTGGGGATGGGGTGGGATGGGGGTAAGGAGAGATGGGGTGAGAAAAGTAAGAAGGGGAGAATGGGGGGGGGAACTTGGGGAAACGGGATGATTGGGAGAAAGGAAGGTTGGATAGAGGAGCAGGGAATCACATAACTTAATTAAGGGAGCCATCTTAGGGATGGCAAGAGACTTGAACTTAGAGGGGCTCCCAGGTGCTCAGGGCGATGTCCCCAGTTAGCTCCTTGGGCAGCTGAGGATAGGGAACATGAAATGACCCTATCCTATAGCCATAGTGATGAATATCTTGCATATCACCATAGAACCTTCATCTGGCGATGGATGGAGATAGAGACAGAGACTCACACTGGATCATCGGACTGAGCTCCCAATGTCCCAATGAAGAGCAGAAGGAGGGAGAACATGAGCAAGGAAGTCAGGAACACGAGGGGTGCACCCACCCACTGAGACAGTGGGGCTGATCTATTGGGAGCTGACCAAGGCCAGCTGGACTGTGACTGAAAAAGCATGGGATAAAACCAGACTCTCTGAATATGGTGGACAATGAGGGCTTATGAGAAGCCAAAGAATATGGCACTGGGTTTTGATCCTACTTCATGTTCTGGCTTTGTGGGAGCCTAGCCAGTTTGGATGTTCACCTCCCTAGACCTGGATGGAGGGGGGAGGACCTTGGACTTTCCACAGGGCAGGGAACCCTGACTGCTCTTTGGACTGGAGAGGGAGGGGGAGAGGAGTGAAGGGAGGAGGAGAAGAGTGGAAGGAGGGGGAGGGTAATGGGAGGCTGGGAGGAGGCAGGAATTTCTTTTTTTTTTTTTCTTTCAATAAAAAAAGAAATATAGTTTATTCACAGATTGGAATATTATTCAACCATGAAATGAATGAAATCCTAGCATTTGTGGGAATAAGGGTAGTCAGGGGGACAGGATGTAAAAGACTTAGGCAAACACAAGAAGCCAAACATTGCATATTCTTACTAATATGTCAAAGTCAAAGCATTTGATCTCACTGAGGTTGAGAGTACAATAGTCACAGAGGCTAGCATTGGAAAAGAGGAATAATTAGGTGAATAGATAATGGGAACCAAAATACACTTATTTAGGAACAGTGAGTTCTAAATACAGTGGGTGACTATGCTCACAACAATTTGTTATGTATTTTATGAAGAACAAAGGGGAGTTAAAGAGTCTCAATGCAAGTGGATGACAAATAATTTTAATGGGGTTGGAAAACTTGCTACCCTGATTTGAATACAGACTTTGTCTATTGTATTGAAACCACATCATCAATAAAGATAGTGATTATGCCAATTAAACTTTGAAGCAGAATAAAAATGACTATCTTAAGTTTTATTAATTTAAGGAGAACAAATATCCAAGAAACAGCATCAGACATTGTTTTTAAAAACACAAATCACCAGGCTTATGGATCACCAGCTTTGCACATTTGACCCCAGAGCTTCTTCATAACCTTTTTGACCTCTTCATTTCTGAGGGTATAGATTAAAGGGTTCAACATAGGTGTCACCAGAGTACAAAATACAGTCACGGCTTTGTCAGTGGGGAAGGAAGTCATAGGTCTTAGGTACAGGTATGAACAAGGTACAAAGAATAAGACAACGACAGTTACATGAGAAGCACAGGTAGACAGGGCCTTGCGACGACCTTCTGAACTGTGATTCCTCAGGGAGTGAAGGATGACTATATAGGAAGCAACCAACATAGAGAAAGTAAGGAAACACAGTGACCCACTGTTGGCAGCAATCAGGGGCCCAAGAATGTGAGTATCAGTGCAAGCCAACTCGAGAAGTGGTATTAAATCGCATACAAAGTGGTTGATGTTATTTGGGCCACAGAATGGTAACTTGGCAATAAATAAAATCTGTATTCCTCCATGGATGAATCCCAAAATTATAGCAGCTCCCACCAAGAATACACACAAAGGTCGGCTCATTATGGTTATGTAGTGCAAGGGCTTGCAGATGGCTACATAGCGATCATAAGCCATGGCAATCAGCAAGATGATTTCAGCTCCTGCAAAAAAAATGCTCAGCAAAAAGCTGAGTCATGCAGCCATTGAAGGATATGCTGCTCCTCTCAGAGATCAAGTCATAGATCATTTTGGGTGCTATGGAAGAAGAGTAGAAACCATCTATGATGGACAAGTAGGACAGAAAAAAGTACATGGGAGTAGAAAGGGGTGGACTGATGAAGATGGTGACTGAGATGAGCGTGTTACCTGCCAGTGTAATCACATAGATTACTAAGCACACAATAAATAAGAGTTTCTGCAGATCTGGGTCTTGAGTCAAGCCCAGGAGAATGAATTCTGTGACATTTTTCATCCTTTCCTTCACTTTAGTTAAGGCTCTGAGCATATGGTCATCTGAAAAGAAACCATAGGGTGTCTCAGTGATGATATTTAAAAAGAAACACTGAAATACTCCATCATCTCACTACTTCTGGTCCCAGAAGTTGATGTAGCTGCATTACTTCTCACCTTTGCTGATAGTATCATATCGCATGCAGTAATAAAGAACAGAAGTAGGTTGTATCATTTCTAATGAGTTTTCCCAGAATAAGGACAGGACATTAAAATTACTAAAAGAACCCCCTTTTTTCCTATTTGTTTGCCTTGTCTAGCCTCAATATGAGTGCTTTTACCTTGTCTTATTGTATACTGTTTGGTCCTGTTTGATTATTGATATTGGAGGTCTGCTCTTTTCTGATGAGGAAAATGAAGGGGAATGGGTCTGGGAGCAGAGTGGGGAGGTGGTGGTAGAGCTAGGAGGAATGGAGGAAGGTGAAAATGTTGTTGGGATGTATTATATGAGGGAAGAATATCTATTTTCAATAAAATGAAACCCAACAGTCATACTTAATAACATAGGTTACTTCCAAATTCTAACCAGTCCCTCATATTTCATTGTGTTGTTTTGGAGGGTAAATAGCAATATCAATGATTTTGAAGTTATGTTTCTCTACTAATGTCAATTTGGAAATAGCAGTATTCTAAGAAAGTCACCTGTGGACACCATACTAAAACAAATCTTCCTAAATTGAAAGCACATGCACTCTGTGTCCTATTGTTCCTCTCTATCACAAGAATGCTATACCCCTAAAGACAGACATTGCTGCAGACTGAACTTTGTCATTTCTGAATGTCCCAGATCTATCTTTGTTACAGTAATCTAAATGTCCCTCATTTCAATGCCCAATTCACACCTACCCTTTCATGTTGTTTTCATCTATATCTTCGAATGAATACATGTAAGTGGTACAAAGCCTTCTTAGGGGCACTCAGAATCTATAAAGAAATGTGTTTGAATTTAAACTTCTAACATATCTAGTTTAGTAATATGTTTCTATTAGGCCAAACTGTCTGCCACACTCACATTTACAAATGACATAGCAGAGGCTTAGGTAACCATATGATATTACATAAATGAGAGAATTAGATAATATCATAAGCTTTTCATTTTTCAGAATAACTTCAGTGAAAAATAAGATGAACTTGTAGTTTTCATTGTCAAGCGACAAAAATTTTGAGGCTATAGCAGTATATTCTTTTAAATGGACTATATTTGGCTTTTCAAGAGCTGTCAATGTTCAGATTTTAATCTTTCTCTGTCCAATTTTTTCTTCTTTCCTCACTATCTGTCAAAAATGCCACATAATTTTTACAGCATTTTGGCTACCAAGAAAAGAATCCTGACCTCTTACCCCCAATAAAAGTGAGAAAAAATACATTTGGTTTTCATGATGGCTAAGTCCCTGAGTGTCTCAATTCTTTTTATGGCTCTTGTAGATGGAAGCTTTGTTGCTAATAGTTCTCAATGGGTTTACTTCATTCACAAATCCTAACTTCAAAGTGACTTGTGGAAATCATGAGCAGCGGGAAAACTTCAAATGGTTACAAGGTTCACAGTATACTTATGAGATGTTATAGAAATACCTTTATTCCCAATACTACCTGATTTAGATGAATTACAGAAAGTATTTTCTAAAGATAATTTGATGTTATCGTGTCACACTTATTAATTTTCATAGAAAATACTAATCTTTAAGTGTATTAACTTATTCAGTGAGAATAAGTCAATCTATTTAAAAATTTAGAGGAAAAGATGTAGTTTAAACTGACCTGGGTCTAGTTGGTTGTGGATTCCTGTTTGTAGATTGAGTACATCATTTTTTCCCTGGGCATATACAGCATGGTATTCAGTGAACTCCATAAACTGAAACTGGAGTTAATATTTTTGTAGACACTATCCAATTTAGATATTATTATCCCGTTCAAAGCCAAGATTGCTCCAAATATAAGCTATGGAATAGACCTTGCAACATTTTGACAATTCTAGGACCCCATTCTTATGACCTTTCTCTGTTTTCTTATTAAATTCAATCAAAAGGCAAACATTATTGAAATCAGGACATACCACTATCTTCAACTAAAAATAAATAAGTAAATAAACAACTTGATTTTCTTTAAATACTTGGCTTGAGCTTTGCTTACTAAGTGTTTATGAACCCTGTGTAGAGAGAATTCCTTTAATACTTAACTAAAATTCCCCTTTATCTCTGTCTTCATAGACACTCACCAACTTCAATTGCAGCTTTTCCTAAACAAATCTTCATTTGTTGATATATGCTTGCTTCAGTCACTGGATCACTGACCACTCTTGATCTTTTTGATTCTTCCTTGATCTAAAGAAAACTTTAAATCAGCAGTTTTCAACTATTGGTTTGAGACTTCCTTGGGAGGGTTGCCTAAGACAATTGGAAAACAAAGATATTTACAATTCATAACAGTAAAACAACTATAGTTATGAAATAGCAATGAAAATAATTTAATGGTTGGGGAGCACCACAACATGAGAGTTGCTACTGTATTAAAGAGTTGCTGCATTAAGAAGGTTGAGAAACACTGATTTAAATAGATTTTGACAGTCTGTAGAATCTGGTCATGCTTTGGCCTCTCAAGCACCCAGAGGATTGGTAAATAATTAAGGCTGAAGTCTTTGCCAAAGCAGCTGTAAAGATCTTTGGGTTACTCCCATTTGGCACCCACCAAGACCATTAGCAAGGACTAGTTGTAGAAATGCATCTGGTATTAGGTAGAAATGTAGGTTGTAATTTAAAGTAAACTCAGTTGCAGGACTTTGGAAGCTTTCTTCTATGTTTTTTTTGTTTGATTGTGACATTGTGGAACCTGGACCATGAATGAAAATGTTAGTATTCAAAATTATGTGCTTGATTACTATTATAGATTGTGATATATTTTGTTTATTTTATTTTACCTTATCAGTGACTGAAGATATTAAATGGCAGGATTACCAGCATCAAAGATTGTGTAGAAATTGAGAAAAGTCAAAGAACTGCCATTTTCTTCTGCTAAACCAAGGGCCATGTATCTTTTTCTCTTTACTGGCAGAGGATGCTTAGTGGTGCTCTAGATCAGTATTCATAGAGAAAGTCACACACCCAAGGATTTGTTTAAAATATATGTCAGTTAGGGGCAGAAGCACAGAAAAACTCTACAAATGAGATTCTACTATTTTCTCTTCTCCAGCTTCCAAGCTGATAAAGAACTGATTGTAACTGCAAGTGGAATCTTTGTTCTTTCTTAACAACTTTTGATTTTAAATAAAATTAGCAGATACTCCTCAATTCTTCTTCCCTAAATTGTATAGTTGATTTCTACCTCCAGTTCTTATCCCACCTTCCTCTGAAGAGGTAACACTAACTACCAATATGGAATTGTGGTAACTGCTATTGTCTTGAATCCCAGCTAGGTGGTCCTAGCTATTGATGGACTCTGGGTGGCAATAATGAGCCCCAGTAGTAGGAAGTTTACAGGTTCTTTCAGTGTGGGCCCATATTTCGATATGGCACAAAAGCCATTAGCCCGGTCGGAGCTGATCACATAGCTCTGCAAACAAGCTGTCTCTGCCCTAAACAAAAGCCAGGATGCCTGCTCCTAGCTTCTTTTGTTAAAATGTGGATTACCTGAGAAGAAATGTTTGACTGAAGCTGATGACTTAAGAGTTCAGATGTTTGGTGCTTCCTTTCTTTTGTAATTTGGAAGGTGTCTTATAGAGATGCTAATTCAGGGCCTACCAGACGGACGTGACTTGACCCCAGGCACCTGGTTGCCTAGGTGATGGCATAATGTGTTTTCCCCCCCTCCCCGCTCAATTTGGTGTGGGTATATAAAATGTTTGGACAATAAACGGGGGCTATCTGGCCTTTTCCATGATGACGGTGTAAGCTGTGTCGGTCCTCACAACTCCGTTCCAGCCGGGTTAGGGAATCAGAGAATTTATGTTGGATCCTCACGGGCCCCGACATAATTGGCGCCCAACAACATGGGGCTGACCACTGAACCCCAAGATTAAAGACAACTGGAGCTGACCCCTGAACCCTGAGACGAATGCCGGAGGAAGAAGTAAGAAAAAGGAATACGGTGCTGAACGTCGAACTCCATGACCCCAGAGAAGAGACAACATGAGAGAGATGGTAAATGCTGTCTGCTGAACCCCAAGAGAAACCAGAGAATGGATGGAGGAGAACGTGAGGCTAATCGGCGCTCCCCAAAAAGCAAGGAAGACGTGACCAGACGTGAGAAACCCACGAGAGAAGAAATCAGTGTATGTGTGAGTAGTGAGCGCTCCAAACTAGAGATGTAAAATAGAGAAAGAAATGTAGAAAAGCGGGACAAAATTTAAATTGGGAGTAAAAATTTGTAAATAAGTTAGATGTGGGATAAGTAAAAATTATTCAGTTATATATTTTGGTAACTTAAAGTGGAGCAGAACAATGGCAGAGTTATTGAGAATCTGCAAGCATGATAGACCCAGAATTGTAACTTTTATTGCTTGCTAAATGGGTAGAAAAGGTGAAGGAAAAATGACTTTTGGCCTAAGAATCACCAAGTTGCTGCAGAGATTGAGGTGCCACGTGCTCAGTGTAGCCAGTTAATCTAACCCACCTGTAAGTAAAAGGCAAGGAGAAGCAAAAGTTAGTTTAGAGAGCAAATTTAACCTCACACAGTCTATAGAACAGAGGAGAGGATTCAGAAATTCTCCTAATTTTATGATTTACAAGTTAAAATAAAAAAATAGTTAAAAATCTGCCCGCCAGAGCTCAGGAAGGCAGTCTAACAGACAAAGAGAGCCCGTGTTCTACCCCCTGCTGTGCAGCGCAGCTTCAACTGAAAGAAAAAAGCCAGATTTAAATTAAAGTAGCCTCTGAGATAAGCAGGTTAAAATGCTTTTTCATTTCACAATTTTGCCTTTTTGTCAAAAGTCTGCTGTTTGTAGGCAAGTGAATTCGTATCCAAGGTGGATTGATTTCAGTACTGTGCCTCTAGTAAAGTTTAAAGTCAGAGATTGTGATGCATTCAGAAGTTCCTTGATTGTACAGGATTTTAAGATTGTTCAGGCTAGCCTGAGTTTTTGTCTTTTCTCACAAGGTTAAGGATTGTTTTTTCAAAGTCTGTGAAGAATTTTGTTACAAGTTTAATGGGCATTTGCATTAGATCTGTAGATTGCTTTCAATAACATGGTCAATTTTGCTATGATTGGTGCTATCTTTACAAGAGAATAGGAAATCTTTCAATTTTCTGATGGCTTAAATTTCTTCCTTCAGAGATTTAAAGTTCTTGTTATACAAGTTTTTCAATTTGTGTGATTTAGAGTTACTCAAAAATATTTATGATATTTATGACTATCTCGTTTATGATATATGTAGAGGAGATACATTTGAGTTGTTTTCAGATTCTATGTATGATAAAGTAATTCTGCTATAAACATGGTTAAGCATGTGTCCTTGTATAGTTGAGCATCTTTTGTATATATGCCCAGAAGAGATAGCTGAGTTTTAAAATGGTTTGTTGCCTAATTTTCTGAGAATTCAACAGCAGTGGAGGAGTTTCTCTTAAACATAAGTTGTGAGTTTTTGATCTTGGTCATATTACAGAGCTAAGATGGAGTCTCAGAGTTGTTTTGATTTGCATTTCTCCAATGGTTAAGGATATTATATTTGAGCAATTTTTGGATGTTTTCAGTCATTTTAAGTTCATCTATTGAGAGTTTTCAGCTTAGGTCTGTTGCATATTTTTAATGGATTAATTGTTCTTTTGGTGACTATTTTCCAGAGTTCTTTGTATATTTTTGAAATGGATTAGTGATTGGTGAGGATATTTTTCTGTTATATGTTTCTGTTATATCTTGTTGATTATGTCCGTTGCTATACAGAAGCTTCTCAGTTCAAGAGATCTTATTGTTTCTCAATGTGTATGCCACTGAGATTATGTTAGAATTGTGCCAATGTATTTAAATGTTAATTCTAAAAATTTTTCTTTTATGAGGTTAAATATTGTTGGTTTTATGTTGAGATCTTAAAAAGAAAAGAGAGAAGATGAATTTGGTTCATCTGATGCATTTTGGGTACAGACCATAGGTCCTCAGAGTTTATAAATGGAAAAAGATTTTCTGGCCTCCTGGATACTGGCGCAATACTTCCATCATAACTGCCAGTCAGTGGCCTTCTAAGTGGCCAAAACCAGAGACTATTACACAGTTACAAGGAATTGGTCAGACTAGAAATCCTGAACAAAGTAGCAATGAACTGCATTGGGAAGATGAGGAAAGACATGAAGGAACCTTTAAGCCATATATTATTCCCCATTTACCTGTGAACTTATGGGGCAGAGATATCATGTCCAGAATGGGAGTATATAGTCTCCCAGCACGGCTGTTACTAATCAGATGTTTCAACAAGGATTATTACCTAATCAAGGTCTAGGAAAAGATAATAAGAGAAAGATTGATCCTGTCATATCAGACAGTAGACCTTCTAGAGCAGGATTAGGGTATTTTTAGGAGAGGTCACTGAAATACCTGCACTCCATGCAGACCCGATAATATGGAAAAGTGATGACCCTGTATGGGTGAGTCAATGGCCTCTAACACAAGAAAAATTGCAAGCTGACCAACGGTTAGTGCAGGAACAGCTGGATAATGGACATATTTCACCATCTAATTCTCCATGGAACTCTCCAATTTTTGTTATTAAAAAGAAATCGGGAAAGTGGAGATTAATTCAGGATTTAAAAGAGTTAATGCAACATTTCAGGATTCTCTTGTTTCACTCTAAGGAGATGTAAGGATGACCACAAACAATGCTATGGTGAATGTAGGAGCCACTGCCCCCAGAACAGGAAGAGCAGGTTGGCTGAGCTTTCAGATCTGCTTGGACAAGGATGAACCATGAGCCAGACAGGTTCTGTTGTTCTTTGTGGTGACCTGGGTATTGGCCATTGGCCTCTGATCTTTGTTGAGTGTGGGGAAGGCTCTGCCATTCTGTCATGGGAGTCTGTGAGCTTGTAATATTGTTTCCTCATGCTATCTAATTGAGTATTTCTTTAAACACCTAATCCTGCGTCTGCTGCCCAGTGCTGGATAGCCTTTAGGACTCGGCTTTGACTGGTCTATGAGAAGGAAAAATAAACCAGCTAGAGTGACCTCCAGTCTCTCTGACTTTTCGTGTTTGATTGTAGATAGAGAGGGATCTGTGCAGGAATTGAGTGCATAGACAAAGCTTCAAGCTGGTAGATGCACAGTACAGAAAGGGAGAGACAGGACAGTGGTTGAGAACTTTCATACTTCAACAGTTGCTGAGATTAGTAGTGTGGAACTAGGTAATTAATTTTGAGGCCCAACAGGGTGGTGGTAGCCAGTGAGGGACTCTGGGAAGGCTTAGCAAGCAGGAATAATAGTGTGGGCTAACTTATAGGTTGTTCTTTTCATGAATCTTTACTGCTTCCCTTGTAGTGACTTGTAAGGAAGACCACAAACTATGCCATGGTGAGTGCAGAGTGTTTAGACAAGGTCTGTTGAGCTGTCATTTCTTCTGGGGTTGTTGAACCATGAGCTAGGCTATGGTTCTGTTGGTCTGTGTAGAGACCTGGTCAGCGTTCCTTGTACTCTGAGCCTCCCAGTGTATGGATTTCCTGGGAAGAGGGAGATTCTTCAGCTCTTGTAGGATATTATGCTTGTAATATCATTGTCTAGTGTACCCATACGGGCGTTATTTTGGTGTGCAGTGGGATGTCAGATTCGAAACCCAATGTTGTGGTTTCTAGAATTTCTGAATATTGTATTTTACTTTCAAGTTTGTCTTATAAATGTTTCAAATAGTCTGAAAGGTTGTAGAACTATGGTGATGTTGATTATCTTTTGCAATACATGATGAGAATGGTTCTAACTTTCTGCTCTCTCTAGCCACAATGATATGATTCAGTGATAGTTCTAGGGGACAAAAGGAGCTACCAAAGTTTCTCAGGTGTGTGGATGTGGTGGACTCCAGTGATAAAGGGTATGGAGATTTCATGTACATTGCCCTTTTTATGTGGGTAGGTGATGGGATCTGGTACTGGATCATGGGGCCAGCATTTTAATATGCAGCATCTTTAAGAGAGACTAGATTTCCTTTCTCCAAAGCTCAGAAACATTGCAGAGATAGAATCTAAGAGCCAGAGAATGGGAAGGAATGCTGGGAAATTCTCTTTTCTGGACATCACCAGGCTGCCGCACTTAGGAAATCACAGCAGTGGGGGTTACTTGAACAAAACTTGCAGAATACTGGGCCTATTAACATTCCTTGATGAAAGGTGGAGAGAGGCTCATGAAACCCCACGCCACCCTGAGGAGTTATAGGCAGCTAATGGCTGATAGAGGAGGGAAAGTCATATTCCATAGCTCTGTAGTGCTGGTAAGCTGACCTAGTTCAAGTAATAGATCCCTACCTATGTTCATGTAAGTGACTCTAATTAAATGTGATAAAGTATGCACACATGAAAAGACATGAGGACTAGAGAGATAGCCCGGCAGTTAAGAGCACTGGTAGCTCTTCCAGAGAATCTGGGTTCTATTCCCAGTACCCAAATGGTGGCTAACAACTGTCTAACTGCAGTCCCAGGGGATCTGACACCTTCTTCTGGCCTCTGCAAGAATGTGGCAAGCATGTGACACACAGACGTAAAAATAAACAAAATACTTATATACATTAAATAAGTAAATAAATAAAAAGATGAGAAAAAGTATTTGGTAAGAGGGGCATAAGAGAGGACAATGGAAGGGAATGAATTCAAAGTACATTATATGTGTTTATAAGAAACTGAAAGACAAAAGTAGAGACCAGATTTGGTAATATTAGAGTGATCTGGTCACCTTCCCTGCAGCCCCAGGCACATTTCTGTCTATCATTCCTGCTTCAGCAAGAGCAACCCCTGCTTTATGAGCTCCAGATACAGTTATAACCCTGATCCTTGTTTTCTCTGCCTTTCTGACTTCAGGCATATAGCAACCCCCCAAAATTTGAGCTTGTACAAAGCCATACATTGCCTTAGATTACCCACCCTCTCTAGAAACCTATAGGTTAACCTATAGTAAAGAACTCTCTTTAGTTGGGATTCAGAACAAACCCCCATTGCAGTGACTGATGTTACTAAGCTGTCCTTTCTACCTGAAATAAATATCAGCTCCTATTTATACCAACCTGGAGCAGAATGGGTGATCAGAAAATTAAAACCAAACAGAAGCATTTCTTGTTTTCTGTGGTACCAGGCAGACCAGAAACAGGAAAGAGTGATGAGTAGGATAGGGCTGTAAGGGCCACGCTTTCTTCATCATAGCTTAGACTTTCAGTCGAGAGTCCTAGGTGGTGATAAGGCCTGAGTGAACAGTCTCTCTTTCAGCCTTTCACCTGGAGACAGGCTTCCTGGGATGCAGTTCCTCTCATTGTCCTATGAACTCCTATAGTGTTTGTTCCCTGAATGTAGCGTTTTTTGCCTAGTCACTGGCGGATCCGATAGTGTTTGTTCCCTGAATGCCTAGTCACTGGTGGAGGAAGAGCCATTGTTAAAAGTGTGGTGGAGAGGGCCTTTTCTCTTAGATGACGTGATTGGACCAAACTCACTTTGTTGTGCTGTCTTTGGGATACATTTAAAGTGATTGTTTACAAAAACTTACCTGATTTTTTGAGTCTAACTATTTCTTTTAGGCTTCTCCGACTCCTACTTTATGAGTCTCTTGCTGGGCGGCAGTACAGTAGACGCGTGCTGCCACCATGTGGCTAAATAGTGCAATGACACATTTTACAGTTCTGGAAGGCTGGCTGTCAGGTCTTGAAGCTCAGCAATATACTCTTGAGCTCAGTGAAGCTTAGGGCAGTAATTGTCAGAGTTTTATCTGAATTTTACCTATGGAATTCCTGAATAATCTTACGATTTTCATGTATAAGTTCTCTGCTGGTGCTGGTGCTGTCCTGATAGGTCCATAGTATTGATTCAACTGCCACAGACTCTGCCTTCCTCCCTGTAAAAGTTGATTATACTGTTGAAGAGATGGCCTGTCTCCCTGCAGGGAAATTATTCAAACTGTCTATCTCCTCTTTGTCATTAGGAAGGCTCGAAAGAGCCTGGGGAAATAATAAGAAGACAAAAGGCTCTCTGCCACAGTTATCCTGTTCACTGGGTACAATGGGGGCATGGGCAGAGTTAGATTTGGTTCAGTTCTAACTTTGCAAAAACCCTTTCTGCTTTCTTTGCACCTCTAGCTAGCTATTCAGTTTTTTGGAGGCAGTCTGTGATCAAAGTCTTGTCATGCTTGTTTTCCAGATCTTTCTCCCAAGCTAATGGTTTAAGCAATGAATCCTTTGAACAACTTAAAGTAAAACATGATCTGTGTTACAAAGGTGACATGTAAATCCAACTACATGTAATCAATAAAAACCAGGAGACAGATATGGGGGTAAAAACCTGGAAGACCAGAGCTTCCTATGCATCTCCTTTCTGCATTTAAAAGGGTGAGATTCTGTCTCTACCCAACCACCACCACTACCACCACCACCGGGCTCCTATGGTCAACTAGTGATTAGCTCCACCCTGGATCTCCAGGCCAGTTTTATTTGTCAGAACACAAACAAAATGCCACACAACACAAATGGAAGGATTTTCAAGAGCCTTTTGGAGAGGTGTTCCTCACTTGATCAGACAACAGAGCTGATTGATTAGATCAATCAAATCATGCCTGATTTGTAGACCTACTATGTCAGGAGGCTGCATTCTAAAAGTCAGCTGAGGAGCTACTGTGTGTTTCTCTGTGTGTGTGTGTGTGTGTGTGTAAGTGTGTGGCACACCCAGGCATTGAGCTGAGACTGCTGTCTCAGAGGAGTTTCCAGATTCGAGGTAGGATGCTTAGGTGTAGCTCACAGACATGAGAGACACAAAGAGTAGGAAACACTACATTCTGAAAAGAGGAGCCATCTGATGATGTCTTATTCTCCTAACTCTGATGGATCTTAATTACCACAAGACAGCACCTCCCTGGGTCTTAACTTGTGGATGTTTATTGTCTGCTGGAAGTCTATGTGAACCCAAGAAGCAGAAACCTTTCTCCTTGCCTTCTTTCCTGTTTAGGGTCAGAATGAATGAAGTTAGGAAATTTTTAAAAACTTGTTATGTCTGGTGCTTACTATGGAATCATGTGGCCAGACTTCAATTTGGCTCAGGACTGATGGAGTTCAAGATCATTTGGCACTGGTGGTGGAGAAGTGGCACTCACCACACTCTGAGTTTGTTCAGTGACAGAAAGTAAAGGATCCTAGGAGGATAAGCACAGAACAGTAGATCCTAGCCTAGCACGGGACATTTGATTCAGACTTCTGTCAGAAAACTGACAATCAGAAAGGTGACGAGGTGTTTGCTTGAGGTCACTGAAAAATTTGTAGCAGTGAAGCTCATAATCTAGGGTTTCAGTCCTTTATCATGTTCTTTCAGAGACAGGGTTTCATACAACCTAAGGTGGCCTGGTATTAAAGCAGAATACTGCTTTAGTATTTGAGATGTTGAGATATCAAGTGTGAGTCTTTATACCCAGTTCTGAGTCTTCAGGCATAACTTCAAAAACTTATTTATTATGTGTGCATGTGTGTGCATTTTTGTGGGCATACAAGCACTCATGCACCATAGCATACATGTTGAAGACAGAAGACAGCTTGTGGGAGTTGCTTCTACCTTGTGGTTTCTGGGGATTAAAATTAGGTCCTCACCTCTCTGCCTTCCTGACTTCAGGCATATAGCAACCCCCCAAAATTTGAGCTTGTACAAAGCCATACATTGCTTTAGATCACCCACCCTCTCTAGAAACCTATAGGTTAACCTATCTAAAGAACTCTCTTTAGTTGGGATTCAGAACAAACCCCTATAGCAGTGACTGATGTAACTAAGCTGTCCTTTCTACCTGAAATAAATATCAGCTCCTATTTATACCAACCTGGAACAGAATGCTTTGCTCATTTAAAACATCTGCGTGATCAGAAAATTAAAACCAAACAGAAGCATTTCTTGTTTTCTGTGGGACCAGGCAGACCAGAAACAGGAAAGAGTGATGAGTAGGATAGGGCTGTAAGGTCCACGCTTTCTTCATCATAGCTTAGACTTTCAGTCGAGAGAGTCTTAGGTAGTGATAAGGCCTGAGTGAACAGTCTCTCTTTTAGCCTTATCACCTGGCTACAGGCTTCCTGGGATGCAGTTCCTCTCATTGTCCTATGGACTTCTATAGTGTTTGTTCCCTGAATGTAGCGTTTTTGCCTAGTCACTGGCACATCTGATAGTGTTTATTCCCTGAATGCCTAGTCACTAGTGGAGGAAGAGCCATTGTTAAACATGTGGTGGAGAGGGCCTTTTCTCTTAGATGACGTGATTGGACCAAACTCACTTTGTTGTGCTCTTTGGGATACATTTAAAGTGACTGTTTTCAAAAGCTTTTACCTGATTTTTTGAGTCCAACTATTTCTTTTAGTCTTCTCAGACTCCTACTTCTTTATGAGTCTCTTGCCGGGCAACAGTACAGTAGACGCGTGCTGCCACCATGTGGCTAAATAGTGCAACGACACATTTTACAGTTGGATGGCTGGCTGTCAGGTCTTGAAGCTCAGCAATATACTCTTGAGCTCAGTGAAGCTTAGGGCAGTAATTGTCAGAGTTTTATATGAATTCTACCCATGGAATTCCTGAATAATCTTACAATTTTCATGTATAAGTTCTCTGGTGCTAAACTACGAGAGCCAGTGTGGTTCATCTTCCCCTGGCTATGTGGTAGTTAGTGATCAGATGCAGATTTCTTTATATTCTTCCCTGGTCCTGCATCATCCAGTGTGCTTCTGTTCGTCTTTAATGCTCCAGCATGATCTGAGTGGTCCTGCATGTTCTTTGTATCTCTTGGGTCGACTGGCACTCTCCTGACTGCATCTGTGCAGAGCACTGGGAGCAGGACTGTGCTTTGAAATATCCTTTATGAAATCAGCCCCGTGTAACACAGATTTGCCAAGGTCGGAGAGCCCTGGTCCCTCTAGTATCTTCCAGAAGTTTTGCACTTTGAACATTTAACATTTAGGTTTACTATCCATCTGTAGTTAATTCTGTGGAGCTTGTAAACAGTAGTTCCTTTATAGAGTAGCACTCCACTGCTACTGTGGTAAGACTAGGATTGATGGTATAAGTTCTTAGAAAATATTAAGTCACAAAGTAGAATTTAGGTAAGGGAGAGTTGCATCCTAAATCCTCCAAAGGTTAATGGTATGCTAACTGCACATGTTAGAGATTAGTATAAGATATAAATGTTTGTTCCCTAGCATTAACCAGCTGCATTCCCAAAACAAAGGCAACAGCCATGTTTTACAAACAGCAGAAACACCCATTCCTCCAATAAAAAACCATCCTTTTAATGCTGCCCAAGAGACCATGCCAGGGTCACAACCCCATTAAGTCCTGTTGTGCCATAAAGGTATATCTAGAACATTGGCATTTCTAGTCTTTATGAAAAGAAATTTTGAGTCAAGGTCTCCAATGTTGATTGAAGTATATTTGAACCCTGTCTGTAGCCCCACAAGGCATTGCCCTTCTTGTCTTCTTTCCTAAACACTCTAAACCTTGGATTGCACGTCTGCAGCACCACAGCATTCTGAGACTGCCAGTTTGAGTACATAGTGGACTGTCCATTGCAGAACAGAGAAAGGATTTGTTTATGGAGCCTGGCTTCTCCATTCAGACCAGAAGAGGAGGAACACTGCTCTGAGAAAAGAGATTAGATAGTAGCCAGGTCACAGACTAAACTTGAAGGCAGTGAGCTGCAGGGGTCTCCATTTTAAAGAAGGACTGACTGATGGGGCATGATGAGTGGCTTTCTCTATAATTTCCCTGCATGTATTAATTCCTTCCATGTGAGTGAAGACAGACAGAATTCGTGGGTGTGCAATTTAGGGAGGGGAGCTTGAACTACTGAGTATTCAGTTTCCAATGAGCATATCTATGCAGATATGTACAATCCTGATTGATAAAGTTAAGTCAGCTGAGATGTTTGAGAAACAGACAATTGAATGCAACTCCATGTGTTAGATTACAGCACTCAGTGACTAACATTTTACATGGAAGCTGAGCAACCTTTTCCATTGCTGGTCTGGGTCCTCAGAACCCAAGACTTTTCACAGGGTGAAAACTATGGTTATCAGTTCCAACACCACTGTGGACTTTGTTTATAATGTTCTTGGTTTACCCAATGTTTCTCTTGTGCAACATTGTCTGATTAGCCCCTTTCTGAATTTGTATACTTCCTTTTAAAACCCAACCCATTGATTTACATTAGCAAGAGACTTGCTGTTGAATTTGACTTAGTTCTACAGTCAATCTGGGATAGGTCTGATTAGCAGCCATTGCTGGGACCTTCTGCTCACCTGATTCTGACACTCAGACCTCACTAACCAATCAGAGCCTCCACCAGTCAAATGGGAGGGTTCTTCAGGGAGCAAGGACTCCTGGTTTATCGCTTCCTGAAGAAATCAGTCTCTCTTGTGCACTGTGTCTTGGGTTCCCTTGTGGGGAGAGTTTGTCAGCTGTACCATGGTGAATGAGTGGTTGCTCTCCACAGATTGGAGGAGTGATGGGCCAAGGTGAGTAAGGGGCCAATGTCCCCAGGTGGGAGGAGTGGCTGGGCTTAATGCACGTGGCTGCTCTTCCCACGTTTAGAGTGGCTGTGCTTGGCGGGTCAGGGGCCACTGTCCACAAACTAGGTGGAGTGGCCTGCTGAGGAGTACGGCTGATCTGTTCAGTCCTCTCCTGATTGGTTGGGAGCCAGTGGACAAAGAGTTAGTGTGTTCCTGCCTTATCCTAAGTAAGTAGTCCTAAGTGAACCTTGCAACTCTCCATGGCAGTCTCTGAATAACTTCACTGCCTGGGCTGTGTCTGCACTGAACAGAGCATTGGCAGCTGCAAATGGTGGTGGCTGTAGTGCTTATTTTGCTGCATGCGGAGAGATATCACCAAATTTTCCAAACTCGGAGACGACAGTATCTTCAGAAGTTCTGCACTTTTAACATTTATGTTTAGGATCCATTTGTATTAATTTTGTGGAGCTTGTAAACGGTTTCTCCTGTGTAGAGTAGCACTCCTGCTAAATTGAAGTAGAGTATAATTGATAGTAGCATTAATGGTATAAGGATTTACCAGTTCTTAGGAGACATTAAGTCACACAGTAGAATTTAAGTAAGGGAGGGCTGCATCCCTAATTCCCCAAAGATAAGTAGTATGCTAACCATGCCTGTTAGATATTAGTATCATGAGATGCAAATGTTTGTTCACCAAGATTAATAAGCCATTAAGGTACATTCCTGTAACAAATGAGACAACCATGATTTACAACCAGCCAAAAGACCCACTTCTCAGTCAAAGACCTCTAACATGGTGCTCAAGGGGCCATTATAGGCTCACAACCTGTGTGCCATGAAAGTATAATAATTCTAGAACAGCTGCATTTTTCAGGTTTTAGAAATGCCGAGTTAACTTTTAAATTAAGGGATGTACATGACTTTTTTGTTGTGCAAAACTGTAAGTATCAAGGGATTACAGAACTTCAATAAAGACCACCAGAAAGTGGCAGAGAGAAACAATAGGCTAAATGCAAACCCTAGTTTCACTGAAAAAGCCTGTTATTGTAAATGGTAACAACAAACAAAGCAATTAGTACCTGAGCTTTACCTCAAGGTTATAAAAATTCTTTTGTTCATGCATAATGCTTGCTTCTTGCTATAAAAAGGGTAGTTTGGAAATCTCCCATCACCACTGATATAGAAATCCAATCTCAGGTGGTGATCAGATATAACTGATAAGCTTTGTGTGCCCCATGGAGGTTTGTTTTTTCCCTTCCTTTTTTTCTGGAATCAACTTTGCTTCTGGTTTAATAGATTTTAGTGGTCTGCCCCCTCCTCAATAATTGCATGCCACCTGGACCCAACAATAGTAAGCAAAATGTTGTCTAACTGACCCTAACAGACATCCTATTCTTTATTATAATAGAATGATATCTTTTTATTTTTTTTATTTTTATTTTTTATTTTTTGGTTTTTCGAGACAGAGTTTCTCTGTGGCTTTGGAGCCTGTCCTGGAACTAGCTCTGTAGACCAGGCTGGTCTCGGACTCACAGAGAACCACCTGCCTCTGCCTCCCGAGTGCTGGGATTAAAGGCGTGCACCAACATTGCCCGGCTGAATGATATCCTTTTAGTAGTCACAATATTTTCTACAAAGTTAAAACCTAGAAGGTTTCAAGTGAATCTCTCCAAAGAATGTGGTGTACTGGATGAGTTATGGTCATTGATTTCTGGTAGTTTGATTTTGATTAGAATCCTGTCATTTCTGTTTAAGAAATTATAGTCTATATTTGTAGCTATGTCTTTATGTCTCATTTTTTGAGTGTTGCAATCTATATTGTTAGTTTTATATTATTTTCTTTTCTTTTTTTTTTAAAGATTTATTTATTTATTGTGTATACAGTGTTCTGTCTGTCTCCTTGCTAGCCATATGAGGACACCAGTCTCATTACAGATGGTTGTGAGCCACCATGTGGTCGCTGGGAATTGAACTCAGGACCTCTGGAAGAGCAGTCAGTGCTCTTAACCTCTGAGCCATCTCTCCAGCCCTATATTGTTAGTTTTATTATCATCTGATTGTTCCTCTGGAAAATGATCAGCCTTCAACAATTTTGTATCTAGAAAATTTCATGTTAAAAGTTCCTTATGTTTTTGTTGTTTTGAGAAGTTTGTGGAGAGTTGGTTTTAGTTTTTTTATTTATTGTTCTTAAAGGCCTTTCTCTTTCCATTCCCTGACATTTCTGTGTTTTCCAGTTGCTGTTTGGGCTTTGGCTGTTTAAGTGGTTGGATGTGATTAACACATTGATTTGGATCTTTAAAACCTCCTTGTATATTATTGCCTTTTTCCTAATTAGCCTCACCTGTCAACATGACATTGCCTAGGGTTATCTGAAGAAGCATCAGTTGAGGGTGTGCATAGATGAGAACATCTAATTGCTGCATCTGAGAGAAATTGTATTGATTTAAAGTGTGGGAAGGCTCTTCCACTGAGTTGACTATCTCTAAGCAAGTGGACCTGCAGAAGAGAACTAGCTTAGCATGAGACCATGACAAATGAGAGAAAGGTAGGAAGCAATGTTTCCCCATGTTTTGTCTTCATTTATTAGCTTGAGTTTCCACTCTAAGCTCCCACAAGGATGGACTGTGATCTATGGATATCAACCAGATTAATCTCATTATCTAAGTTGCTTTTGGATAGAGTTTAATCACAACAATGGAGAAGAAAATTGGAACAAAAAATGGTACCTCAAATGTACTTTTCTTACTGCAAAGGACTTGAAATTTTTAGGTCTGCCCTTGCTATCCTGAATGGAATTGTTTCATTGTTGTTTTGTTATTTAGCCCAGGGAGGCAACTGATTCATGGCAGCTTTCCTCCCAGCCTCTATGTGCTGGAGTTACATGTCATGTACTCCCATTAACAAAGAGCCAAATATTTGAATTTTTTTTTATATATGGTCGTTACTTGTGCAGCTGGCACTACTTTCTCTTTTGACACAGTGGCCAGTTATTTTCATTTGCTTTTCTTTGAAAATAGTAAAGCTCATAAACCCTATAAGACCAGAAACAGACAAGTACTTTCTCACCCTATCTCAGAGCTTTTTCAACATTAGCTTTAATTCTTTACCAAGTATCTATATCTTAGGTGCCTTCTGGATACCAAAGAATTTTAAGGCTTCATTATTTCCACACACATTTCTAAATCAGAAAGAGAAATGTGAACCCTATGAGTTTTTATTGAATGATTTAGGATAGCAAGGTAAAGAGAGGATTTGGCTTGTCGCATTACCCTGTAATGAAGATTACTTATCTGGTTTATAATTTAAAACCCTTCCTAACTTTTACTCTTTATGGTCCCTGTTCTGGTACCACCTTTCAACTTCTACGGCGTTGTGATCCCTTGGTATGGTTGTCTTGTAAATCAGTACACATTGATGCATAGTATGAACAACTGCACAATAAGATTTATTTACTATGGCTTTTTATACATACTAAAAAGTGATACCTCAACTCTGAAACCTCTCTGTACTCATGTACGTGTGTTCTCTTGCTTCTCCTTCCCAGAAACAATACCTCAATTAATCAGTAATAAAAGTGAAAATAAGTACAAAGATACAATGCAAAAAGTATACAGAAGCAAAGCACTCCTTTTTAACTGGTACAGTGTGAGCAACTGAGCTCAAAAACAAATTCTTTATCCATGGTATAGATTCTGAGAGAACATTTGAGAAATAGGCAGAGTTTGCTTTCATCTATGCTTGTTTTCTCATGCAACTGTTTCCCAAGTTTGTCTCATCTGTGCCACAAGGAGCCTGCACTCTAAGCTAGTTTTGTGCCTCCATATTTTTCTCCTTTTAGACTTTTTAAGTTAATTGAGTTTTATTCATAAAGTATGTAAATATTCTGCATTTGGTTGAAAGAAACTCTTACATAATCAAAAGTAGAAAAGAATAACAATGATTACAATAAGCATACCACCAGATGTATGAGGAATACTTTGTACGAGTCCCATAGCATCTAATTTGTCCAAATTGTTCTGTCACTTTGTTATCAAAAATTTGTGCAATAGTTGAGGCATCTGAATCAGGAAATGATTAGGAAAAGTAAGTTCTATAACATCATGTAAATGATCAATGAGAGATCAAGGAGCAGCATTGCCCAAAAGATAAATATGAATAACCTTCCATTCATGTAAAAATTCAGTAAGCTTAATCAGTAATGTCAAAAGCGGTCGAATTCCAATCACAGATGTTTTTGCACAGATAAATATTTCTTTCCCAACCATCCTACAGATTTCTTAAGCACATCAATCTCTGTCTGTGGTTGAGTATCTATTTGAGCTTGCTGAGTCCAGTCCCTGAGAATCTTTATACCATTGCCCACCTGACACAGAAGCATTAGCAGCAACAGCAATAAGGTTATGAATTTCCTTTATTACAAAATCTAACATTCACTTTGTTCTTTTCAATATTTTGATAAAGAATTCTACATTAAGATCCAGAGGATTTTGAGCCCAACACTGACCTAGGTTTACAGACAGCCAAATGTGTGTATGTTGCTGTACTATCATAAGTAATGATGAGGATTAAACCTAACAGAAAAATTAATACATGAATACAATTGAAAATCATAACTACTAATTCCAGTATTGAAATTGGTTCTTCTAACTAAAAATACATATGTTAGTGGTACATAGGTAGTAACATTAGTATTCCTGAGTAAGGTAAATATATAAGTAGAGGCGGGTACTGCTGTTCCAATGACTGAGCCTTTAAATACCTGAACAGGTTTTAAGTCAGCTATGATCTTCCTAATATGGATCTATTGCATTATGGGCTGTGTGGAAGGCAATCAATGCCAGAAAATGGCCTCCTGTTAACTTTTTATTCTTGGCTTGATTCATCCTGGTAACACTAAGCAAATCACAGGTGGTGATATTTCAGAACAATTGTTACTAAGCTAACCATGTGGGCTCCAATTGACCCGTTTATATTGAAGTATTTTGTCCAATTTGTTTCACAATTTTCTAAAGGATGGCTGATGTTTGAAATTAATAATATGTATTATCTGTACATACAGGTTATGCTGTTTCTCAATTTTCAGTACCATTATCCCAGGTATGATTAATGGAATATGCTGAGAGTCTTTGATGACAAGTACGATATGTGCCTACTTTAATATTTCATAGGTTGTTCATGCGTATTTTTCTTTAAGTTTATTTGTATCATGGATTACATTAATGCATTTATGAATGTTGTACCATCCCTGCATCGTTGTGATGAAGCTGAATTGTTAATGAAGGTTTTTAAAATGTATTCCTGGATTCGGTTTTCCATCTTTCCAAATGGTGTAGAGTTTTCCTCAGCTTACACCAGCTGCCAGTACCACCTCTAGGGCAGAAGCCCCATGGCACAGTGACCCCACTCCTGTGACAGAGGAAATTTGGTCACTATAAATACCTGACTTGGGATGAAAACCCACAAACAGGCTGAACAGACTTTAAGGCAAGGAGGGGGCAGGGCTCACACACATGCTAGGCAGCTGGGGAATCCATGACATGGTCCTACATGGTCCTGCTCAGAGAGCTTACTAGGCAGGGCTGCAGTTATAGACTGAAGTTTAAGACGCAGTGATGAAGGTTCTGTGTATAACAGATGGCTTATTCTTGTTTTCTTACCTATTCTCGTAGCCTGTGTCATTATATTTGAAATTAGCGCATGTATATTAAGAGATATTAATGACTAGTTTTTGATAATTACTGTTATTTTTCTCTACTGAAATGATCATATGGTTTGTTCTTTTTTTCAGTGTATTTATATGATAGATTTGATTGATGGATTTCCATGTGTTGAACCAGCGCAGTATCTCTGTGATAAAGCCTCCTATTTTTTTGAATCAGGTTTTTCAGTATCTTATTGGGAATTTTTTTGTCGATGTTCATGAGCGAGATTGGTCTTTAATTCTCTATCTTGGTTGCTTTTTATTTTTTCGTTCAGTGTCATGGTACCACTGTTGCTTAATATAAAGCTTTGAAATGACTCTTCTGTTTCTATTATGTGACACACTTTAAGGAGTTTGGGTATCAGCTCTTTGAATTTCTGGTAAAATTATGTAGTAAAACTAATTATTGCTGTGTTTTTCTTGGTATGTAGGTTTTTTTGGCTGCTTATATTTCCTCACCACTTCACGATCTATTTACATTGTTCCCTTTGTCTTATTGAAACTTGGTATATGTTATTTATCTAAAAACAAGTCCACTTATTTTACATTCTCCAACTTTGGTTTATAGGTCTTTGTGTTAAGATAATTATTTCTGAATGTCTTCAGTGTCTGTTATGTCCATCATTTCATTACTTATCCTGTTAATTTGCATGTTCTCTTTCTGTAACTTTTTATTACATTGGACAGCCATTTGTGAATCTTGTTTTTACTCAAATAACCAGTTCTTTGTTTCATTGACTTCTTTGGATTGTTTTCTGTGTTTATATTTTGTTTGTTTGAGTCCTCCATTTGATAATTTCCAGCCTTCTACTCCTGGGTAAGAATGTTTTTTTTTTCTATAGCTCTCAGCTGTGCTTTTAGTTGTCTAATGTGAGCTTTCTCTGTTTTTTTTTTTAATGTGGAAACTTAGTAAGATGAATTTTCCTTTTAGCGCTACTTTCAGCTTGGTTATGTTGTGTCTTTGTTTTCTTGAATTCAGGCAAGACTTTAATTTCTTTATTTCTTCTCTGACCCAGGCGGGGTTTAATAGTTGACTGTTCAGTTTCCATGAGTTTGTCTGCTTTCTGGTGTTATAATTGTTGTTATACTCTTAACTTTTATCCATGTTGATCTGATAAGGCTCATGTGGTTGCAAATTTTTTTTAAATATTTATTTACTTATTAATTATGTATACAGTATTCTGTCTGTATGTGTGTCTCCAGGCCAGAAGAGGGTGCCAGACATCATTACAGATGGTTGTCAGCTACCATGTGATTACTGGGAATTGAGCTCATGACCTTTGGAAGAGCAGGCAATATTTTTAACCACTAAGCCATCAAAAAAGCCCCCTCCCTTTTTTCTTAATTTTTTTTTTGATTTTTGAGACAGGGTTTCTCTGTAGCTTTTGTTCCCTGTCCTGGAAGTAGCTGTTCTATACCAGGCCTGACTCGACCTCACACAGATCCTCCTGCCTCCGCAAAAATTTTTTGTGGCATATTAGCTTTACTTTGTTATCAAGTGTGTGGTCAATTTTCTAGAAGTTTCTGGAGATGCTGAGGGTATATTTTTTAATATTTGGGTTGATCTACAGATGTCAAGTCCATTTATTTAATTATGTCGATTATTTCTCTTATTTCTCTGTTATGTTTCTGTCTGGTTGACCTGTCCATTGTTGAGATAGTGCTGCAGTCTCCAACTATTAGTGTGGTTTGAGGCATAAATTTATTTCTAGTAATGTGGGTGTGTTTATATTACTGAAATTTATATTTGGTATTCATACTTCATCCCTCAAAATATACCTTCTATGAGTTTAAAGTTTCCATCTTATTCTCTTTTGATTGGTTTAAGTTAGAAGTCATTTTTGTTTCTACAAATTAGTATTAGACCTTTTTCCTTTGCTACTCTTAATATACTTTCTTAATACTGTATCATTTGTGTTTTATGATGTGGTGAGGGTTTCTTTTCAGTCTATTTTGTTTTCCTTATGCTTCTCTGCCTTAATAGGAATATTATTTTTTTATGTTGTGAAAGAATTATTGTATAATTTTCTTTAATCTAATTCCTCCAGTTCAGTTTTCAACTCTATCCATTACCAGTTTGATTTGCTTTTTCTTGGTTTCCTTTCCTAGGGTATCTTTGGATTTTTCATTTCTTCAAAGTTGTTGTTATTCTTCTCTTCCATTTGCTTACAGTTGTTTTTCACATTCTGTTTGATGGACCCTATCTCTTTTCTAAATTTAATTTTAAGGTTTATTTCTTCTTCCTCGGGATTAGGGTGTATATTCACTGGATTCTCATACTATCATGTTGTCTTTCACATTTTTGGAGGTATTCTGACATAACAGCATGCACAGTTGTACCAATCCTGTTAGGAGAGTCTTGGCTGCTTGGTACGCTCTTTGCTGTGGCTAGCTGTGTGCTTGTGGTTTTTTCTTGGTCTGCCTTCTCTTAGTTCTCTTAGCCCTGGAGTCTCTTTTATCCACTCCACCCTGGAGTAGGCTGTGATGGTGAACCTCAACACCCTGCAGTTAGATAGGAGTCCTTGGTGGAAAGCTTGGATGGGATAAGGCCACTTGCTGGCCATGGACATCGCAGACAAAAGGGCATGCTTGCTTGGGTACATGCTCAGTGATATTAAGAAAATACTGCAACAGTTGCCCTCACTACTTTGTCCCCTATGCCCCAGTCCCCTTCCATTTTGTATTCTGGAGTTCTTATTTTCTTTCTTTGCAGCAGACTTGTTGGCAATCATAAATCATAAGAATGAGAATATAAAAATGTTGGTTCTAGAAATGGAAAAGTAAAAGTAAAGAAATGTGGTTTTAACATTAGGAGAATGAAAGCAGAATGTTAGCAGCTTTCTCTTCAGCTTAAGGTGATATGAGAGTCCCTTCTGTCTGTGCTGTGAATACTGTTGCTTAATACCAAATCAGTTCCAGATATTGTTTGAGCCAGTCAGAAAATTGAAAGTCAATGTTGATAGAAAGAAGGCAGAGTCAGAAAGAAGCAATATAGCTAGTATAGAGACAGATGATGGAATTTTACAAGGGAAGACAATATACAGATTAAAGGAGATGGGTTTAATTTATGATATGAGTTACCCATAAATACGCTTAAGCTATTGTCCAATGAGTATTTCAAGTAATATGGTTTGTCTTATTATTTAGTTCTGAGCATCCGGAACAAACAAGCAGCCTCCCTACCATATCCATTCAGTCCTCAGAGGAGGTAAGACATTTTCATCTTTTGATGCCTAATTTCTTTAGCTCTTTATATATTTTGGAGATTCCTTTGGACATTAGGTTTTTGCATGTTGATAGATATTTATCTAGTTTCATTCCTCTACATGTTGACATACAGTTATGCCAGCACCATTTGTTGAAGATGCTATCTTTATTTCATTGTATAATTTTAGCTTCTTGGTCAAAAATCAGCTGAACTTCTGTGTGGATTACTATCTGTGTATTTGATTTGATTCCAGTGGTCAAGTCTGCTTTTATGCCAATACCAAGCTGTTTCCAATACTGTATCTCTGTAATGGAGGCTGATGGATTGTCATGCCTCTGGAACTTACTTTCCTGTACAGGATTATGTTGTCCATCATTGGTTTTTCAATATTGATTATTGATTATTAAGAATTTGATGTTTTGGTATGGATTCCATTTAATCTACAGATTGCTTTTGGACTGATTGCCATATTTAGTTTATTTTCTCTATCTAAGAACATGGGGAGATCTTTCCATTTCCTCGTGTATTTTTCAATTACTCTCACCAAAAGCTAAAAGTTAATTTTATAGCATTGAGGCCTTAGTGATCTTCTGGGAGGGCTTTTGATCATCATTTTGGGACCACCGTTATGACTGTTAGGTACGGTAAGTCCGACGTAGATAAGCGGCAGTACCTTACTGTGCGCTTCAGTCTCTTGAAGATAAAAGAGCCGTGCACAGATACTTTCATTTTCGGATAATTTCGTTTTTGCCGCACTTCTAAGATGGACGTAGATGAGCTGCGGGTGCCTGCTTGTCATCAAGGGCTCCTAGCAGTCCGTTATCACAGCACTAGAGTCGGTGTTAAAACAAAGACATAAAAATTGCCAATCAGACGCTGAAAAACTTCGAAAAAGAGATTCATCGAGTGGCTCACTGGTATGCTTGCTCCGGTAAGGGGCAGGACCTTACTGTGCCCTTCAGTCTCTTGTAGATAAAAGATCCGAGCACAGATACTTTAGTTTTCAGGGCACTTGTAAGACGGACGTAGATAAGCCGCAGGTGCCTGCTTGTCATCATGGGCTATTTGCAGTTCGTGGTCACAGCACTAGAGTCGGTGTTAAAACAAAGACATAAAAATTGCCCATCAGACGCCGAAAAACTTCGAAAAAGAGATTCATCGAGTGGCTCACTGGTATGCTTGCTCTGGTAAGGGGCAGGACCTTACTGTGCCCTTCAGTCTCTTGTAGATAAAAGAGCCATGCACAGATACTTTAGTTTTCAGGGCACTTGTAAGACGGACGTAGATAAGCCGCAGGTGCCTGCTTGTCATCAAGGGCTCCTAGCAGTCCGTTATCACAGTACTAGAGTCGGTGTTAAAACAAAGACATAAAAATTGCCCATCAGACGCTGAAAAACTTCGAAAAAGAGATTCATCGAGTGACTCACTGGTATGCTTGCTCCGGTAAGGGGCAGGACCTTACTGTGCCCTTCAGTCTCTTGTAGATAAAAGAGCTGCACACAGATACTTTAGTTTTCACAGCACTTGTAAGACGGACATAGATAAGCCGCAGGTGCCTGCTTGTCATCATGGGCTATTTGCAGTTCGTTGTCACAGCACTAGAGTCGGTGTTAAAACAAAGACATAAAAATTGCCCATCAGACGCCGAAAAACTTCGAAAAAGAGATTCATCGAGTGGCTCACTGGTATGCTTGCTCTGGTAAGGGGCAGGACCTTACTGTGCCCTTCAGTCTCTTGTAGATAAAAGAGCCATGCACAGATACTTTAGTTTTCAGGGCACTTGTAAGACGGACGTAGATAAGCCGCAGGTGCCTGCTTGTCATCATGGGCTACTCGCAGTTCGTTGTCACAGCACTAGAGTCGGTGTTAAAACAAAGACATAAAAATTGCCCATCAGACGCTTAAAAACTTCGAAAAAGATTCGAGTGGCTCACTGGTATGCTTGCTCCGGTAAGGGGCAGGCCCTTACTGTGCGCTTCAGTCTCTTGTAGATAAAAGAGCTGCACACAGATACTTTTGTTTTTGCGGCACATGTAAGACAGACGTAGATAAGCTGCTGGTGCCTGCTTGTCATCATGGGTTCCTCACAGTCCGTTATCACAGCACTAGAGTCGGTGTTAAATCAAAGACATAAAAATTGCCCATCAGACTGAAAAACTTCGTAAAAGAGATTGATCTAGTGGCTCACTGGTATGTTTGCTCCGTATCGTTGACTCTTCTCGTGGAAACGTCCTATCAGAAGTCCAGGACAGTATGTCAGAAACTGAACATACTGAGAGGTTGGGCGCGCACAGGAAGAAGGCCTCCCTGGTAAGTCTAAGGATCAGGGGATGAATACTTCGGACCCTAATGGTCCACAATGCACCATGATAAAGAAAAGTAAGGAGAATGGTACATTAATCTCTATTCTCTTAGACTGTGTCATTATATGTGGATTGAGTACATGTATAGTAAGACATTAATGACTAATAAGATGATAATTTCTGTTATTTTTCAGTGAGAGTGGTTGTTAGAGTTTTGCTGATGTGAGTTTTTTTTGCTTGAGAATTAGTGTGTGAAGTTTTCATTCTTGCGTTGGTGTTTTCCTTTTAGTAAGGCTGGGACCTTTTTAATCTACTTTATTTGTTGTTCCTTATGCTTCTTAAACCTCTTTCTTAAGGTAATATATATTCTTTTATGTTTTGAAAGTTTCCTTTTGTAATTTTCTAGATTATATTTTCTGTGCCTTCTATCCCTCACTTTCTTAGGTTTTGTTTTGTTTTCCCAGATTTAATGTATGTTTTGTTAAAAATTTGTTAGGTTTCATGTTTTTATTTCATTACCTGATCTAGCATTCTTCAAACCTGAGATTCTCTCTTCCATCTCTTTTATTCTGTTGTACTTCCCTCTGTATTTTCTGTTCATTTTTCCCTGGATTTTCATATCTGGGGTTTCTATTTTCTTTATGGCTTATATTTCAGTCTTTGGTCTCAAACCGTTTTCATCAGCAGTCTGGTTTTTTCCCCCTTCATTATCTTGCTTTTTTTGTGTGATTTTTAATTTTTTTCATATTTTAGCTGTTGCTTTTTTTCTTCGTTTTTTAGTTAGATTTTCATTTCACTTTATGTCTTTATCATCTCAATAAAGTTATCTTCTTACATAAGTATAGTCCTTTTTCCTTTGTTTTGAAATGTGCCTGGTCTGTGATCACGTGATTCTGATGTTACAGTGTGACCTCTTAGGATGTTGTATAAATTATTGCATTATAGTCGACCAACTTCTTCTTTTAATTTTACCTTGGCAGTGTCTTTGCATCTTGTTCAAATTGTTACAGTGGCTGTCTGAGTCTTTGGGAAGTGTTCTTGGTCTGCGCTGTGGTTTGGGGGTCTCATTTCTCCTGCTCTTTTTCTTCCTTTTTACTTTATTGCTCCTTTGGTTTGCAAAACAATATTTTCCCAGCTTCATGTCATCTGCCCCAGGAGGAGCCTGCACTTTGAGCCAGTTCTGTGTCTCCACAATTTCATTGTTTTTATTTTTATTTGAATTCAAATGGTGTTTTAACCATAAAGTATGCAATTATTATGCTTAGTCAAATATAAAACTGATACATAATCAAACATAAAAAAGTATTAGCATGATTACGATAATCATACCACTGGAGGTATGAATAATGATTTGTAAGAATCCCTTAAGATCTAAACCTGCCAAGTTGTCATCAAAAATTTGTTCAATGTTTGAGGGTTATGATTTAACAAAAGTCCTATGTAAGTGATCATTGAAAAATTGAGCGGAGGCATTTCCCAGAAGATAAGCTGGAATATTATTCCATTCCCGTAAAAAATCTTTATAATCCAAATTATTAATGCAAATAGTGGTTGAATTCCAATCACAACAAACACAAAGTAATTTAATTAGTTCCTTCCTGCAATGATACAGGTTTTTTCTCAGTGAACCCACAGTTTGCTTTGGTACAGCAATTTCTGTTCAAAGTCGAGCAAATATTTAAACCTGCTGAAACCAGCTTGTGAAAATATGCCATTGCTCTACAAAGTCTTTTGTCTGCAAGGATGTATGTAAAGTGATACTAGCCACATTAGCAGTAACAACAACAGCAACAAGGTCAGGAATTACAGCTCTTACTAAACCTAACATGAACTTTGTTCTTTTCAATATCATATTGAAGAATTCAACAAAAATATCATCTATAGAATTTTGATACCAAGCATAACCTTACTTTGTAGGCAGCTAAATTTGTGTATGTTGCTCTAATATCATAAGTGATGATGATAAAACTGAATAGAGGAATTAATGTATGACTACAATTGCTAATCATTAAAACTAATTCCAGTAGGACAATTGATTCTTTCAAAAAAATACATATGATAGCGGCACTGAAGCAGTAACATTACTTCTAAATAAGGTAAATACATAAGTAGAAGTGGATACTGGTGTTCCAAATAATGATCCATTTAAAACCTGAACAGGTTTAACGGTAGCTACTATTTGCCAATTATGCATCTGTTTTGCAGCTTTCACTCTGAAGAAGGCAATAAGATCATCACTGATTCTTCCATCTCCCCATGCAGACAACAGCTTCCATTTACCGTTTTATTACTGGTTTGATTCATCATTGTACCAATAATCAAATCAGAAGAGGTAATATTCCTTTCAGAACAAGTGTTAATAAAGTCACTATATGTACGACAATTGATCCATTTATTTTGAATTTTTTCCAAATTTTCAGAAAGAAATTTTCCATATAAATGGCTTATATTTTAACATATAATATTTAAAATATGGATATAGGGGATATGCAAATTCATAATTTTCAGTAATATTATCCAAGGTCTCAGTCATGGACTGTGCTCAGAGTCTTTGAGGATGATTGCTAGATTTTCCTATTTTAATAATAGGTTGTGACCACTGCTGAAATCCCATTGAAAACCAAGCGCCATTTCCAAATAGTATTGGCTCCCTTTTATCCATATAAGTAAAACTATATGGAGTCCCATCAAAATCATTCAGATGAGTTAAATTATTCCAAGGAGGAGTAAGGATACTGGGATTGTTATACACTAACACATCAGTATCTACCCAAAAGACAGGCTGAAACATTGTTGGGTTAGGGATATAAGCCCATTAACTTACATCTGATCCCCGAACTGAAGAGACAGATAGCAGAGACATCAGGGCCGGAAAATGATGTTCATCCATAACAGCTATTCTGGACTGCTGTATAATAATCTGAACCTAAGAGGGCAAGAGATTTCACCCGACCCCATGAAGGTTAGGATGAGGACCTATGTCATCAAGGTCGCTTCCATAGAGAGAATTGCCATAGAGAGAATTTGTCTTCTTTGACAGAAGGGCCATCATGAGTCCATTGGAAAACCTGTCTTTATTTTCTGCTCTTTTCTTAGTTCTGATCCATAACCGACGCACATCTTGCAGAGTAACAAGACTATATCTTCTCCCTTTCAGCATTATCAATGCCAGCTGCCATTCATTACCTTGCATTTTTGTCCCCTATTTATTAAATTCAGCATTTGTGGTGTTTATAAAACGTTTCTTTGCGGATTAAGTTATGCGCATGCAGCGTATTTAGGAAATTTTATATAAACAATGCTTGCTGTAAACTGGCTCTCCCATTATTCTAAAAAACACATTAATTCAAAACTTCCTTTTTCCTCTTTTTGATTTTTTTTAATTTGTTTTATTGACTCATGGACACATTTAACAATAGCTTGTTCTTGTGGATTATATTAAATACTTGTAACAGGAGCAATGATGTATGATTCACAGAACCTAGGAAATTCTTTAGAATTATATAAATATGTCCATTATCTGTTTTAGTAAAAGAGGTAACACAGGTGATGGAAAAGGTGTTGTATAACTTGTGTGTTCTCCAGCTAACAGAGTAGCCCATATAAATGAACAAAGAGTATCTATGGTTACTTAGGGGAATGATAAACATTCAAATTCTGTAATGAGTAATAACCATTTGCAAAATTTCATTTGATTGAGATCCTTGATGATTAGCCCACTGAGTAATGAAATGGATATGTAACAGATGACAAATTGAAGAATTTAAAATAATTTATTTAGCTTGTTGAAATGTAATTTTATGTTTGACATGTACATTATTATCATTAGTATATAAATGTTCATGTTCTCCCTGAACAAAGGAAAAGGTACTAATTTATAACGTGAGGATTTTCAAATTTAATATATCCATGCAAATTTGTGTTTTCGTGCATGAGTAAGAGACTTTATTTTGATTTAAGAGCTAAAATGAATTTAAACAAAGTTAACAGAATGCTTACTGGAATGAAGTATGGCATTAAATGTATTTTTAACAATTACTACAATATAAGCTCAATCACCTACGATATTTAATTCTTGAGGTAAATCTTGCTTGGCTTTTACAACAGCATACAATTAATTTTGTTGTATGGACGAGTAATCTGTAAGTACTACCCAGTACTTATATTCTGTCCAATAATCACTTAGTTTTTCAACCATCATTAAAAATAGTTAATGCATCAGGTGAAGGATTGAAAGCTAAAATTTTTTTTGAAGATTTATTTATTAATTATGTATGCAGCATTCTGGCTTGCTCGATGTATGCCCGCACACCAGAAGAGGGCGCCAGATCTCAGTACAGATGGTTGTGAGCCACCATGTGGTTGCTGGGAATTGAACTCAGGAGCTCTGGAAGAGCAGCCAGTGCTCTTCACCTGAGCCATCTCTCCAGCCCCTGAAAGCTACAATATTATTCATTTAAAATGTAAGTACTTCCACAATTTTCTGTGGGTAAATGATATTCAAAGTTCCAGTAATAGAAACTACATGAATTTGTAAAGCTTCTTTAATCTAAAACATGTATTCTACTTATTCTTTTGGAAATGCAAAAATGATAGTAGAAAAGTTTAGACCTGTGAAATTTAGACATCGTGGTTGAATTCCATAGACTACCATTTGTTTATAACTCGTTGTTTTTGAAAATATATGCTTTTTGTTAATCCATTCAATGGGAAATATATTTTGAGCCGAAGAGCCTGCAGGATATTGATAAGTATCCAATAATAATATTTTAAATTGATTGTTTTTTCAAAAAATCCATTTTCTTAGGACCATGGGCCAAGTTAAGTTCTATGAGCAAATTTAAAAGGAGATCGATGGCAATATAATTCCTGATCCCATTGACAAAGAGGCCATATATTTGATTTTTTTTATGCATGGTCATTACTTGTGCAGCTGGCACTACTCTCTGTTTTGACACAGTGGCCAGTTATTTTCATTTGCTTTTCTTTGAGGATAGTAAAACTCAAATTATATAGACCAGAAACGGACAGGTACTTTCTCACCCTATCTCATAGCTTTTTCAGCATTAGCTTTAATTCTTTACCAAGTAGGTGCCTTCTGGATACCAAAGAATTATAAGGCTTTATTATTTCCACACACATTTCTAAATCAGAAAAATAAACGTGAACCCCATGAGTTTTTATTGAATGATTTAGCGTTGCTAGGTACAGAGAAGATTTGGCTTGTCCCGTAACCCTGTAATGAGGATTACTTATCTGGTTAATATTTTACACTTCCTAACTTTTACTCTTTATAGTCCCTGTTCCGGTGACACTTATCAACATCTACTGCATTGTAGACCCTTGATATGGTTGTCTTGTAAATCAGTACACTGGGCTGCACAGTATAAACAACTGCACAATAAGATTTCTTTATTATGGCTTTTTATACATACTCAATAGCACAACCTCAACTCTGAAACACCTCTTTACTCACGTACATGGTCATGGTAAACTCTTGCCTCTCCTTGCCAGCACAATACCTCAATTAATATCAGTAATAAAAATGAAAATAAGTACATAGAAACAAGGCAACACGTATACAGAAGCAAAGCACTCCTTTGTGACTGGTAGAATGTGAACACCTGAGCACAAAAGTCAACTCTATCCATGGTATAGATTCTGAGAGAACATTTGAGAAATAGGCAGAGTTTGCTTTCATCTATGCTTGTTTTCTCATGCAACCGTTTCCCGACTTTGTCTCATCTATACCACGAGTAGCCTGCACTCTAAGGTAGTTTGGTGCATTCATTATTTTCCTTTTATTTTTTTGATTTTTATTTGTGGTAAAAGGAGTATTAACCATAAAGTATGAAAATTTTCCGCATTTGAAACAAACTGATATATCATCAAAAATAGAAAGGCATAAGAATGATTGCAATAAGCATACCAACAGAGGTATGATTAATACCTTGTGTGAATCCCTTAGGATCTAATTTTCCATATTATCCTGTCAATTCATCATCATAAATGTGTGCAATGGTAGAAGAATCTGAATCAGGATACGATTAGGAAAAGCAAGTCCTATATCATCACGTAAGTGCTCATTGAGAGATTGAGAAGCAGCATTGCCCAAAAGATAAGGTTGAATAACCTTCTATTCATGTTAAAAATCATTATGAGCTTTATCAGTAATGCCAATAGTTATTGAATTCCAATTACAAGGCAAAGTAATAAGTTCTTGCACAGATAAATATTTCTTTCCCAACCATCCCACAGTTTGCTTAAGTCCATCAATCTCTGTCTGAGGTAGTGCATGTATTTGAGCTTGTTGAGTCCAGTTCTTGATAAACTTTATACTGTTGCCCTACAAAATGCTTTGTTTGCAGGGATGTATGTAAAGCAATACCAGTCACAGAATCATTAGCAGCAACAGTGATAAGGTTAGGAATTACAGCTATTAATAAATCTAACATGCAATTTGTTCTTTTCAATATCTTTTTCTTTTTCTTCTTTTTTTTTTGTTTTTCGAGACAGGGTTTCTCTGTGGCCTTGGAGCCTGTCCTGGAACTAGCTCTGTAGACCAGGGTGGTCTCGAACTCACAGAGATCCGCCTGCCTCTGCCTCCCAAGTGCTGGGATTAAAGGCGTGCGCCACCACCGCCAGGCTCTTTTCAATATCTTATTTAGGAATTCTACAACATGATGATCTAGAGAACTTAGAGCCCAAGAATGACCTAGGTTTACAGGCAGCCAAATATGTGTATGTTGCTGTAGTGTCATAAGTGATGAGGATTAAACTTAACAGAGGGATTAATACATGAATATCATAGAAAATCTTTACTACTAATTCCAGTAGTGAAATTGACTCTTCCAGGTTAAAATACATATGTAAGTAAGTAGCACATAGGTAGTAACATTAGTATTACTGAATAAGGTAATTTTACAAGTAGAACCAGATACTGCTGTTCCAACAAATGTGCCCTTAAAGAGCTGAACAGGTTTTAAGGCAGCTATCTGTATTGCATTATGGGCTGTGTGGAAGGCAATCAATGCCAGAAAATGGCCTCCTGTTAACTTTTTATTATTGGCTTGATTCATCCTGGTAACACTAAGCAAATCACAAGTTGTGATATTTCAGAACAATTGTTACAAAGTTAACCATATGGGCCCCAATTGACCCATTTGTATTGAAGTATTTTTCCAAATATGCTCAACAATTTTCCAAAAGATGGCTGATGTTTGAAATTGTAATGTGTATAATCTGTACATACAGGTTATGCTGTTTCTTAATTTTCAGTGCCAATATCCCATGCATGATTAATGGGCTATGCTGAGAGCCTCATGTATTTTTTTTTAAGTTTATTTATATCATGGATTGTGTTACTGCATTTATGACTGTTGTACCATCCCTGCATTTCTGGGATGAGGCTGAATTTATTATGTAGGTTTTTAAAATATATTCCTGAATCTGGTTTGCCATCGTTTTATTGAGTATTTTGTCATTCATGTTCATTACTGAGATTAGTTTTTAATTCTTTTCCTCCATTGATTCTTTGTGTGATTTCGCATTAATCTTACTTCATACTCATAAAACGAGTTCTGGCAATGTTCCTTCTGGTTATATTTTGTGCAACATTTGGAGGAGTACAGGAAGTTCTGATGGAATTCTTCATTAAAACCATTTGGCCCTGGAATATTTGGTTAGCTTTTGATGAGAGCTTCGATTTCCTTTAAGAGTATATGCCTAGGGGGCTGGAGAGATCGCTCAGTGGTTAAGAGCATTTCCTGCTCTTCCAAAGGTCCTGAGTTCAATTCCCAGCAACCACATGGTGGCTCACAACCATTTGTAAAGAGGTCTGGTGCCCTCTTCTGGCCTTCAGGCATACAGACATAATATTGTATACATAATAAATAAATAAATTTAAAAAATTAAAAAAAAGAGTATATGCCTATTTAAATTGCTCATCTAAGCCTTATTTTATTTTAGGTAAATGGTGACTAGCCAGAAAATTGTTCATTTCATTTATGTTTCACAATTTTGTGGAGTACAGGTTTCTGTGGTATGATCTATATTTTTTATAATTTTATAAATTTTATAATTTTTTATAATTTTATGTTTAAAATCTATTTCTTGTACTACCTCTGGATTAGGGTGTTCAAATTCTCCTGTTGTAAATTCCCTGGCTTCTCATACTATCATGTTGTCTTTCAAATTGTTGGAGGTATTCTTACATAAATGCATGCACATTTGTACCAATCCTGTTAGGAGAGTCTTGCCTGCTTGGTATGGTCTTTGCTGTGGCTATCTCTGTGCTTGTGGTTTTTTCTTGGTCTGTCTTCTCTTAGTTTTCTTAGCTCTGGAGACTCTTATATCTATTCCATCCTGGAGTAGACTGTGGTGATGTACATCAACACACTCCAGATGGATAGGATTCCTTGGTGGCAAGCTAGGATGGGATAGAGTATTTTTGCATTCATGTTCATAATTGAGATTAGTTTTTACTTCCCTTCCTCTTTTGAGTCTTTTTGTTTTCGCATCAATCTTACTGCATAGTCATTAAAAGAGCTCTGGCAATGTTCCTTCTGGTTATATTATGTGCAACACTTAGAGGAGTATAGGAAGGTCTAATGTAATTCATTAGGACCATTTGGCCCTGGGATATTTTGTTTGCTTTTGATGGGAATTGCTCACCTAGGCTTTATTTAATTTATCATTGTACCAATAAGCAAATCAGAAGTGGTAATATTCCTTTCAGAACAAGTGTTAATAAAGTCACCATATGTACGACAATTGATCCAGTTATTTTGAATTTTTTCCAAATTTTCCGAAAGAAATTTTTCAAATAAATAGCTTATATTTTATCATATAATATTTAAAATTTGGATATAGGGGATATCCAAATTCCTGATTTTCAGTATTATTATCCAAGGTCTCAGTAATGCACTGTGCTCAGTCTTCGAGGACGATTGCCAGATTTTCCAGTTTCAATACCAGGTTGTGACCACTGCTGAAATCCCATTGAAAACCAAGTACCATTTCCAAATAGTATTGGCTCCCTTTTATCCATATAAGTAAAATTATATGGAGTCCCATCAAAATTATTCAGATAAGTTAAATTATTCCAAGGAGGAGTAAGGATACTGGGAGTGGTATACACCAACACATCAGTATCTACCCAAAACACATGCTGAAACATTGGTGGGTTAGGGACATAAACCCATTAACTTACATCTGATCCCCGATCTGAAGAGACAGATGGCAGAGTGCTCAGGGCCGGAAAATGATGTTCAGCCATAACAGGTATTCTGTACTGCTATATAATAATCAATAACCATATATGCAAGAGATTTCACCAGACCCCATGACGTTTAGGATGGATAGGAGTCCTTGGTGGCAAGCTAGGATGGGATAGGGTATTTTTGCATTCATGTTTAATATTGAGATTAATTTTTTATTCTCTTCCTTGGTTGAGTCTTTTTGTTTCCGCCACAATCTTACTGCATAGTCATAAAAAGAGTTCTGGCAATGTTCCTTCTGTTTACATTATGTGCAGCACTTAGAAGAATATGGCAGTTCTAATGGAATTCTTCATTAATACCATTTGGCCCTGGGATATTTTGTTTGCTTTTTATGGGAGCTTCTTTTTCCTTTAAGAGTATATACATATTGAAATTGTTCACCTAGGCATTATTTAATTCATGTAAATGGTACCCACCCAGAAAATTGTCCATTTCATTTATGTTTTACAATTCTGTGCAGTACTGGTTTTTTTGGTATGATCTAAGGATTCTGTGGATTTCCGTAGTGTCTGTTGTCATGTATCCCTTTTCATTTCTGATTGTGTTACTTTGGATTTTTTATTCTCGTCTTTAATAGGTTGCATAGGGGTTTGTCTACCTTCATTATATAAAATAACCTACTTTTTGTCTCATTGATCTGGTGTATTTTTTATTTGTTTCTACTTAATTTATTTCAGCACTCAATTTGATTATTTTCCATTTTCCGCTACGTCTGGTCATTTCTGCTTTTTTTGTTCTAGACCATTCACATGTGTTGTTAATTCACTAGTGTGAGCTTTCTGTTTGAGCTGGGAAGTTTCCTCTTAGCACTGCATTCATAGTGTTCCACAGGTTTTGGTTCAATCCATGGAACAATTTTTCCCTCTACCTCCATGAGCTCTCAAGTTGTGGCCAACGAGGTCTTGATCTGTATCATATTCATTAAATCCCTTATGAAAAGTGATTTGCTTCGATGGTATTGAAATTTGTGTTCCCACCCATTCCTGTTTCACGTGGTTCCAGGACTCCAGCTCTTTTGACATCCTACCTTAAAGGCCAGTTTCCCCATCACCACTGAAGAACCAGGTGCTGAATCATTTATTTCATGTCAGATTAGGGCCAAATGTCTTTGAGCTTCAATGTCAATGTGAAATAACTAAATACACTTTTATTGTGAACCACACACCGCTAAGGAAAAGATTTCTGCACGGTAGATGTTTGTCAGTCCATTTCTGTGAGTTCAGATTGAACACTTGGGGAAGAGCCCAGGGGTTCTATTTTCTGCATGAACATCCCCAATGATGGGACTGATTAATGCCTGTCAAATGGCAAGCTTTCAACAAATAGTTGATTAAATCGACCTTCCCCAAACCATTAACTTCTAATCATTTATTCATTCAAAGTTACTGCAACTAGCGCGTTAGCAAATCTTCATAGCAATTTTAAAGGATTTTCCTCCCAAAGGATCTCTAAATAAAACAATGCATGGGTCATTTATAAAAAAAAAAAAACATCACGTCTAAACCTCGTGATGTTTTTGTATTTCTGCCTTAGGTTGGCCTCGTTTACCCCTGGAGAGGGGGGTTAAGGATGGGCTTGCTGCACTTGAGCCCCCCCCCCCCCCCCCGCAGCTGCAGAGCACGTGTCCACGCCCGGGCTCTAGTGGCTCCCTCTGCCTGGAGGGTGGGGCCTCCATGAAAGGTCCTCCCGCTCGTCAAGCTGTGCCGCCCTCTTCCTCACCACCTCCCTCTCCTCGTACTTTGTGGTATCCCAAGAGTGATCCAGGCTCTGCCAGGCAGCCGCAAGTGCAAATGCCTGCAAGCGTGCGCCCGTGGGAGGAGGCTGCGCTCTTCCTTCAGGGGCCCAGCGCGGCGTGAGGATCCCGGTCAGCTTTTCCGCTCATTGGCCATGGACCGGTCCTGGCAGCGGGCGAGGTGGCAACGTGAACCCGGGACCCCAGGCCGCGACACAGCCATGATGCGCCTCGCCCAAGCTCACGCTCCACCCCATCCCCTCCGCTTCCTCCGTTTAGCGCGCCGGATAGCGAGTGCTGACTGGACGCGAACCGGGACAAGCCTTGGGCCTTTCAACTTAGTGGTTTCTGGCCCGCTGCCCTTGCGCTATGTGTGAGGCAGGGCCCGGCGAAGGAGGCACTTAGGGGGCTTGGGGCTCCCCAGCTGGCGGCGGTGACGGAGAGGGTGCGCTCAACAATGAGCTGGGCATTTACAAGCCGCCAAGCGCTTTCAGCTGGCTGAGCGGGCCCACCTGCAAGCATGGCCCCCGTGCTTGGGCCAGGTGTCCCAATGCTTTAAGGCCAGAGCGCCCAGATCATGGTGCACTACGGCTGGGGCTGTGGGGACGTTCCTTCATTAATTTATTTATTTGTGGAGAGCTTTCTCTGAGCAACCGCGATGGCCAGCACCAGGAGCATTGAGCTGGAGCATTTTGAAGAATGGGACAAAAGGCCGCTGCCAGGGTCGCAGAGAGGGGCTCCCAGCTCCTCAGGGGGCAGCAGCATCTCTGGCCCCAAGGGCAATGGGCTTATCCCCCAGCCTGGAGCACAGTGCACACTGTAGCTTCTACCGCTCGCGGACTTTGCAGGCCTTAAGCTTTGAGAAGAAGGCCAAGAAGGCATGCTTCTACTGGAATGGGGACTGCTACTTCAATGGCCTGGTCTTTGCCATCTCCAATGATAGCTTCAGTTCCTTTGATTCGCTTCTCACAGAGCTGACCCTGTGACAATGTGAACCTGCCTCAGGGCGTCCGCACAATCTACACCATAGACTGCAGTCGGAAGGTCACCAGCTTGGATGAGCTGCTGGAAGGTAGGAGGGGTGGGCAAGGCTTGGCAGGTGCAGGCAATGCTTGGAAGGTGCAGTGACTGTGGGCTGGGTACTTCCCCGCCTAGAGCGGGGCAGGTGCTTTCTAGGCAGCCAGGGGGATTAGAGCTACTCTGTAGTTTGTGTTGGGCCCTGGTGCACACATTCTCTGTCCTTCCCAAGAGATTTGCCTTTTTTTTTTGAAGAAAATTCTAATGAGTAGAGACAAATACAGACAATGGTACCTTTAAAATTAGCCAACTTATTTTTGCTGGAAGGGCAAGCTGTTTGAAAGCATGGTCCTCCAGTGAGGCGCGGGGTAACCCTTGGTGGAGCTCAGTGCAGCACCTGTACCGTCCCCGTGTTTGGGATCCCACTGTACCTTCTGTGCATGGCTGTGGTTCTGACTTGCTCCAGGTTGGCTTTTCTGATTTCACTTACGGCAAAAATCACTCGAAATCAAGATGGGCGATCCAGCATAGCAGGTATCAATCTTGGCTTCATCTTGGACCATACTGGACACTTTGAAAAGTATAGGTGACTGGCCCCACCCACCCCTTAGATATTATGATGTGCATGGTTGGGGTGTGACTTGAGCGTTTAAGGTTTTGAAAGTTCCTCAGATGATTTCAGTGTGTAGACAAAATGGAAAAGTAGCTGTGCTTAAAGAATTTTCCACATTTGGTCGACAGCAGGGTGAATCAAGATGAATCTCACCTGCCTTCTCCCTGAAGAGGATAACTAGGGTCAAGGGAAGCGACAGCAGAGGCCTATTAGAAATTAGTAGTTCTGGCACAACAACTATGCATCACTCAGAAGGACCACTTGATAATATGTTGGGTCATTCTTGAGTTTCTGCAATATTTATTAGTTTTTGGGAAGGGATGGGTGGTTGGCAGTTATGAACCTGATTTTTAGTTCTAAACAGCACCCAGAAAGACCAGATACATCCTCTAGTGTGTATGGACTGAATGTTTACATGTAGCTACCTCTCAGACATCTTTCGTAATGGAAATAGGGCATGCCATGTAGCCATAGCAATAAGAGGGAGGAAACTCATCTCTGAACTAGGTGGTTTTCTTATTTCAGCATAAACTTATATTCTAAATTCATTTTCTCCATGTCACAGTTGATGAAACCTAAGCAGCATGCATGCCAGGGTTACGGATTTCTAACAGGCCTTAGTTGATGCTTTCTCTTTTACCATTTCACCTCCAAAGGAAATAAGGTAGCTATTCTGAGGAGTCCTCAAAGTGCCTGAGTTTCTCCATTACTTTTAGCAAATGGTACCCTTGCTCTGTCTACAGGACAACATAATTAAAATTGTCTTCTATATAATTTAGCAGTAGAAGGGACTACCTCACACTTTGTCTTAGAAGTGAGATTTGGTTTTAAAGACTAAAAGAAGAGAGTAAGAAATCTGTAGGTGTGCCAGTAAAATGAAGAAAACATCAATGAGAGGGAAAGTAAAAACCTTACATATGCTTTCATAACCTGTTTACCAGTGACTGTTTCAGCTGGACCAGGGTGAGGCTTGGATCTGCTGAAGGAACAAGATCACCTAATTTATATATATGAAAAAACCTTCTTAACTAACTAGAAAATGATGAGAAACCAATACCTTGTAAGCTCAGTATGCAGAAAACTGTATGTGCACATGCACACCATGGAATTGTGAAGCTCTATTCTGTGTACACCTTGACTCAGAACTTTCCAAATTATAGAACTGGTCTACATGTTTCTAGTAGGAACATTATGAAGGGAAAGGGGAGACAGGGAAAGAAGGAGTTAACCACCTCTAACTGCACAATCACACGAAGGGCTTGCTCTTCTGCTTGTTTCTGTTCTTCCAAGCCCATGCAGAGAAGGAAATTAAAACATGAGTTGAAAATGGTGTGTCCTGGGTGGTTTGTCAGCTGCACAAGGTCTGGTTGATCAAAGGAGATGAACATAGAAAATCTGCTCATTTTCTTTTTACCTTGTTTGGGAAGTTATTCTAGATAGAAAAGAATAGAGTTAAGCACAGCTGATAGCAGCACTTTCTCAGGTAGGTTCTGCTTGCTAGAGGCAAGCTTCCTGGGGCTGGAGAGATGGCTCAGAGGTTAAGAGCATTGCCTGCTCTTCCAAAGGTCCTGAGTTCAATTCCTAGCAACCACATGGTGGCTCACAAGCATTTTTAATGGGGTCTGGTGCCCTCTTGTGGCCTTCAGGCATACACAGACAGAATATTGTATACATAATAAATATTTGAAAAAAAAAGAGAGGCTTCCTGACTCAGCTTTAGCTGCAAAGCTTAAATGGTATTGATGAAAAGCTGACTGCATGCTTTTTGTGGTGGTAGAGGCCTTGAAACGCCATAGAGTTGTTTTAATAAACATGACTCCAGCCAGTACTTCTGCCATGAGGCAAGACTCTCAGAATAAAGCTAAGGAGTGGGCTGGAACCAGCAATCAAAGCCATGGCTTTAATCCTAGCCATATTGCTGTACACGTGTTAAGGGCTGACCACTTGGGATTGGATAACCTATCTGGATGCTCATTCTTGGGAAAAACTGATTCGCCTTCTGTCAGCCACAGTGAGTTGTGCTTAGCTCTTCTCTTCATCGAGGGGTGGGGCTTTGTGACATTTCCCTCATGTGCATTGGCATGTCGACTGGTGGTATCACTATGCAAGTCTTGTTTAGGTAACTGTATTGTTGAGATTTCATAGGTACAGTTTTTCTGTCATGTATAGAAGATACTAGCAACAAGTGTCCTGGGTCATCTGGTTCTTCCCATCTTTCTTCCCCCTCTTCCATGGTTTTTCTGGGCCTTAGGAGTAGGAGTTACATTGTAGGAAAGCCAGTTGGGGCTGAGCACCTGTGGTCACATATTCTCTACATGTGGACCAGTTGTATATCTCTATAATGTTCTCTACTACAAAAGAAGGGTTTTCTTGTGGAGGGGTGAGAGTTACCCTTATCTTTGGGTATAAGAGTAAGCATTTAGAGTATTGTTAGAAAGTATATTGATTTTGGCAATTGTGGGTTCTCCCCTAGGGTCTCGAACCTCTCTAGCCATAGATATTGGCTAAGTTTATAGTACTGGGTGTGCATTCCCTCCTATTGAGTAGACCTTAAGTTCTATTAGACAGATGTTGGTCATTCCCGTGATAAAGTGCCCTTGTGCTGTTATTGTGCCATGGGGGTATCTTGTCAGAAAGGTATCACTGAGGTTCATAAGTTTTATAGCTGGATAGGAATGTTGATTTCTCTTTTCCTTTGGCAGCTTGCATAGCATCTTCAGGTACTACTCGAGCTAGTCCTTGGGAAGGAGGCTTGCAGGTCAGTTCCAACTCTATTTCCCTGAGGTCTATGTCTGAAATGTGTAGTATCTTTAACAAAGGCACTGAAACTATATCAATAGCTATGTCAAAATGGAAAAGAATTTCCCAAGAATAAAAATATTGGGAAAGTTACAGTAAGTAAGGTTTTTTGGACTGTATAAACACTAAATTTCTGGATGTCAAGCAGCAGTTTTATGTTGAGGTATAGCAACTTAATATTAGGGGATCCTGGAAAAGTGACTAAAAGTTTGTACAGTTTGAAAGCACAGACAAATGCAGTCACCTTTAAAATGTGTAAACTCGTGATGAAACATTTGAGTACTGAGACTGTGACTCAGTGTAGAGTATTTGTTTAGTATGAGTGAGACACGGGCTTTGTTCCCGATATCCCCCAACAGTCCTTCAGTCTTCCTTTTGGTGCTTAAATTGATTTTCTTTTAGGAAGAGAAATTTCTGTTGCACGAATAATAAAAACCTAGAGATAGATATTGGGGTTCAAGTCGAAGATCAGAAAAGCAAAGCAGTCAAGCAACTAGAGAGATCTTATCTCTACCAACTCTCAGACGAACAAAAAATATTCTACTCTCTGCCCAGTCACATTGCTCCTGTCTTCTCTCCATTAAAGGTGTGTGATTCCCAAAAGCTGGGATTAAAGGTGTGAACCATCACTACCTGGATCTGTTTGTGGATTGATTTTGTGTAGCCCAGGGTAGCCTTGAACTCAAAGAGATCCATCTAACTCTGTCTTCTGAGTCCTGGGATTAAAGGTATGTGCCACCACTCCCTGGCCTGTAGGGCTGACTAGGGTGGCTGCTTTGCCTTCTGATCTCCAGTAAAACTTTATTAGAACACAAATACTATAACACTAAAAATGTCCAATGTTTTTGAGGATGCAGTGATTTGACCTTGTCAAAAGAGATAAAAGTGTACAATTTATTAGCTTTGAAAAGCAGTATGCAATTTTTTGTAACTCTCTCAAAGGTCTTACTGCTTGAACTCATAAATTCATTTTAGAAATTTGTCTAAAATAGCCTGAAAAACAAACATAAGAAACTGTGCATAGGGGCTGGAGGGATGGCTCAGAGGTTAAGAGCACTGATTGCTCTTCCAGAGGTCCTGAGTTCAATTCCCAGCAACCACGTGGTGCCTCACAACCATTTGTAATGAGATCTGGTGCCCTCTTCTGCTTTAGAGTATATATGTAGGGAAAACACTGTATACATAATAAATAAATCTTAACAACAGCAACAAAAAAAAAAAAACTGTGCATAGAAACTTTAAGCCCAGCATGGAATCAGGAAAATGGATCACTAACAGTTAAATACCGAATGTGAAAACATTCCATTTCCTCCTTCATACTGGACATTTCCATTGTGTGTTTGGGGAAATCTAACAGCTGAGGAAAAGGCTAAAGGAAAGAAACAATGAGTGAGCTCTGTGTGTTGTATTTTTTATTTTGCTCAGAAGGATAGGAAAGACAACTTAAAAAGTAATGCAGCAGAAACAGTAGACTGGGGGCACTGAGGTGAGGGGGGAGGGAATGGGAGGAGAGGCAGGAGGGGAAACTGCGGTTGGGCTGTAAAATAAATAAATAAATAAAAGTAATTCAGAGGTTGTCATTACCATCAGAAAACAAATGTTTGCTGTTGTGATCCTTCTGCATCATCCTGAAGTTAAACAGTCTGAAATTGATCTTTGAAACCTTGGAAGATGGCTATAGAATACTACAGGGATTACTCTGGTCACTTGTTGGTTAGTTGGTCTTTCTTCAGAGATAGGGTCTTACTGTGTGGCCCATGTTGGCTCGGAGTTGATGCATTCACTTGCCTCTGCCTCCTAAGTTCTTTGATTGTAGACCTGCCCTACCCAGATATTTACATCTCCTGTTAGGTCTTATTAACGTACATATTTTTCATGTGCAAAGAAAGTGATGTTTTCAAGCTTTGACATGATATATTGTTTTTGAAAAAAAAAAGTATAGATTTGACTTTTGTATACACAATTTTTTGATCCTACATTCTTGGCACACAGGCCATTCTTGAGGAGCTGTGGTTATCTTTGTGATTTAAAATTTTGCTTTAACTTGCTATTTTCTGTTAGGTGTATGGTTTAAGAAGAAATAGAACACTATCTCTTGCCTTAAAATGTCAAGGAGTTGGGGCTAGAGGAGTGGTCAGCAGTTAAGAGCACTGGCTGCTCTTCCAGAGGTCCTGAGTTCAATTCCCAGCACCCACATGGTGGCTCACAACCATCTGTAATGGGAGCTGATGCCCTCTTCTTTCGTGCAGGCACACATGCAAATAGAAGCACTCACACACATAAATAATTCTTCTAAAAATAGCCAGAAATTGGGCTACGTTTAAGATTAATGAAAACCTTAGTTAGGTAGTGTTCATTTTTACTTTTTTTTCCATAAAATTTCTTTATTTTCTAGATTTTTTTAAACCAACTACTTGCTGCTGATGTTTTGTTTTTTTTTTCTTTTGTACTTTTGAGACACAATTTCTATGTATCCCTGACTGTTCTGAAATTCTCTATGTTGACAAGGCTGGCCTTGAATTCAAAGAGATCTGCCTGCCTCTGCCTCTGCCTCTCAAGTGCTGAGATTAAAGGTGTGTGCCACTATGCCCATGCCCAGGTCTAATTGCTTTCTTAAGATTTTTTATATTTTGTGTATGTGTGTGTATGGTGTGTGTGGTTTAGTGTGGTATGTGTGGTGTAGTATGGTGTGTGTCATGTGTATGTATGTGTGTGTGGTGTATTGTGATGTGTGTAGGTATGTGTATGTGGTGTACTGTGTAGGTGTGTGTGATGTGGATGGTGTGTATATGTATGTGTGTGGTACGTGTGATGTAGTGTGGTATAGTGTGGAGTGTGTGATGTGTGTATGTATGTGGTTTAGTGTGATGTGTATTGTGTATATATGTATGTGTGTGGTGTGTAATGTGTGTGGTGTGTGTATGTGTGTGTGGTGTAGTGTGTGTGATGTGTGTGGTGTGTGTATGTGTGTGATGTAGTGTGTGTGATGTGTGTATGTATATGTGTTTGGTGTAGTATTGTGTGTGTAGTGTGTTTGTATCATGTTTGTACGTGTTGGTGTGGTGTGTAGTGTGTTTGATATGTATATTTTTATGACAGATTTCATTTGAAGATAAATGAGAAAGAAACTTAGACATATTAATGAACTGTCTTTATACAATTTTAGACTGTCTTAAGCATATTTTGTCCTGGTTCACTTACTACCTGAGTTTGTTTTAGTTTAACATTAACTGGGTGTGTGTCACAAAGACAGAAATTGTCCTTTAGACAACTCGCCGTAAGCCGTCACTGATCTCATCCTGAAATAGTGGACTTTTATTGGTGTTGGTTTCTTTCATGGACCCGTAGGCTTTGTGATTGAAAATATTATGAGTATCATGTGATAGCAGCATTCATGTTCTTCTTCTTATGCTTTGAATTTTTTCCTTCTTTAGAATGTTTACATTCCCTATTGGTATTGACTCCATTTATGAGATTTGAATTTATTAGTAATATTAACTAATATATCTAAAGTGTTCATAAAATTGCTTAGATCAACTTTTAGAATTTCATTTAAGTTAACTCATGGGTTCTAAAGCAGCAGTGATTTTATTTGTGTCCTAGGAGACATAGAGCTATATCTGGACTTAGCTTTTAGTTGTCACATCTAGAAATGGGGATTTTGGTGATTGGTCATTGGAAGGCAGAATCCTAAGATTCACAGGCAACTATAACATGGTTCTTTGGGCTCTATATATTAATAGTGATGAGAATTTAAAGTCCTGGTTTAGTGTAACAACGTTATTCAAAAGTAAATACTCTTTACGTATTAACATTGTTAGTAGATATCATACTGAACTTTATTTTGGACCTTTGTTTTTGACAGACAGGCTACAAGGACATCTGTGTTGTCTAATGGACACAAACTTTGGGAAGTTGTGGTTTATAATCTGCTGGCTTGGGTTTCAGCCTGTCTCTATTATGCATGTTTAGGTAGTGCAGCTTCACAGATGTTTAAAGAAAGACATCATAAATGCTTTTTTAGGTATTTAAAGTTAGGTACCAAACATCATGATTTAATCGTAAGTTTTTAGTACTTAGAAGCATGGTGTAAGGGTTTAAATTAAGCGTTGTCACACCCAAAGGCTATCTGCTTGCTTGTTAACAGATGGGGTTTGGAGAGGCAGGAACATGCCAGAACCTCTAACCTCATCACTGGAGTAGCTGGTTGATGGGACAACAGTTTGGTTGGCTGTTCGGAGATGGAGCTTTTTGGGGTATTTCTATGAAGTGATGCCTTGCTCTGGCTTCTTATCTCTCAGTTACTGTCTGTTGGCTGAGTAAGCAGCCCTCTCTGCTATGTGGTTCACCCACTACTTTTTTTGTCTTGTCTGAGGCCCATACTGTAAAGCCATCTGATCATGGATCTCTAAAACCTTTAGTCATTTTAGGTTCCTGGAGGTATTTTGGTACAGGGATAAAAAACAAATAGCCATATTTTTTATTATCTTAAAAAAATTACAACCTTCACTCATGAGGCAGAGGCAGGGAGATCTCTGAGTTTGAGGCTAGCCTGGTCTACAGAGTGAGTTCTAGTACAGCCAGGGTTACACAGAGATACTCCACCTCAAAAACAATAATAACAAAAAATCCAAACAGACAAAACAACAACGACAAAAAAAACCCCAACAAAACAAAAAGGTTCAATCTTGAATTTGGGAGTAGCTCAGTAATAAACACCTGACTTGCATGGGAGTGGCCCCAAGTTCCAACCCAGCAAAAAGGAAAAAGAAAAACGATAAATGAAAATTCCTAATGTAAAACTCATATATTTTAAAATGAGATGACTAAGAAAAATAATCTATAAAGAGGAATACAGGCCGTTTCATTATTTTGTTTAAACACACAGTGAACTTTGATTTTGTTTTGTTTTTTTTTTATGAAAAAAGCCTTGAACTTTTAAACACATGTATAGGGAAAGAAGGCCTTTTAAACATGTTTAAAGTTAGAAAGCCTTTCTTTTTTTAAATAAGCCACAGTGGCAAAGTTCTTTAAAAATGTCTCTTTTTTCTGGTACAGAACTGAAAGGTCCAAATATAACTTTTCCCACATATGTGAAGAGTTCTAGCTTTTAGCATTCCCAGAAACAGCAGAGTTTAACATGAAAAATCATTTTATAGAATTTTGGAACAAGTTGGTTCTTGTCATGGACAGAGGCAAAACAGACTTAGAAATTGCTTGCAGTTGATGCTTTTAGGGTAAAACACTTCTAGACTTTAATTACATCATTTATGTCACCACTTTCTTGCCTCTAAGCTTTCCAGAAATTAGAAAAATGATGAATTTTGGTTTATCAAGGGTTGCTGTTTGCATGTGACCTAGGTTTGGCTTCAGAATATCTGAGCTATAAGGGAAAGGCTTTATTACATTGGTCAGTGACTCTGTAATGGAACACATACAAGTAACACCATATTTTGGAAAAGAACAGGAAGTGCTCTCAGAGACTGGAAGAGTTTTTACTAAAATGCCAATATTCCAGACCAGAACCCTGTGTTCCCCTAGGGTGGAATGGTAGAGCTGGGAAGGGCTGTGCTGGCTTAGTCATTTGATTTCTGCTCATCTAGTTGGGGGAACTGCTTGAGGCTCAGCTGGGCAATTCTAGCTATTGAGGGATTCTGGGCAAGCCTAACAATCAAGAACACCAGTGGGTAGTAGATTGTGAGCAAATAGGGAACCAATAAAGAGCCATGAGAGTTGTTTTTTTTTCCCCTAAATTGTATAGTTGATTTCTACCTCCAGTTCTTATCCCACCTTCCTCTGAAGAGGTAACACTAACTACCATTATGGAATTGTGGTAACTGCTATTGTCTTGAATCCCAGCTAGGTGGTCCTAGCTATTGATGGTCTCTGGGTGGCAATAATGAGCCCCAGTAGTAGGAAGTTTACAGGTTCTTTCAGTGTGGCCCCATATTTCGATATGGCACAAAAGCCATTAGTCCCGTCCTAGCTGATCACGTAGCTCTGCAGACAAGCTGTCTCTGCCCTGAACAAAAGCCAGGATGCCTGCTCCTAGCTTCTTTTGTTAAAATGTGGATTACCTGAGAAGAAATGTTTGACTGAAGCTGATGACTTAAGAGTTCAGACGTTTGGTGCTTCCTTTCTTTTGTAATTTGGAAGGTGTCTTATAGAGATGCTAATTCAGGGCCTACCTGACTGCTAGATGCGGAAGTGACTTGAGCCCCGGCACCTAGTAAAAAATCTGCCCCCTAGAGCTCAGGAAGGCAGTCTAACAGTCAAAGAGCCTGTGTTCTACTCCTTGCTGTGCAGTGCAGCTTCAACTGAAAGAAAAAGCCAGACTTAAATTAAAGTAGCCTCTGAGGTAAGCAGGTTAAAATGCTTTTTCATTTCACAATTTTGCCTTTTTGTTAATAGTCTGCTGTTTGTAGGCAAGTGAGTTCATATCCAAGGTGGATTGATTTCAGTGCTGTACCTCTAGTAAAGTTTAAAGTCAGAGATTGTGATGCATTCAGAAGTTCCTTGATTGTACAGGATTTTAAGATTTTTCAGGCTAGCCTGAGGTTTTGTCTTTTCTCACAAGGTTAAGGATTGTTTTTTCATCATCTGTGAAGAATTTTGTTACAAGTTTAATGGGCATTTGCATTAGATCTGTAGATTGCTTTCAATAACATGGTCAATTTTGCTATGATTGGTGCTATCTTTACAAGAGAATAGGAAATCTTTCAATTTTCTGTTGGCTTAAATTTCTTCCTTCAGAGATTCAAAGTTCTTGTTATACAAGTTTTTCAATTTGTGTGATTAGAGTTACTAAAAAATATTTATGATATTTGTGACTATCTCGTTCATGATATATGTAGAGGAGATTCATTTGAGTTGTTTTCAGATTCTGTGTATGATAAAGTAATTCTGCTATGAACATGGTTAAGCACATGTCCTTGTTGTATGGTTGAGCATCTTTTGTATATAGGCCCAGAAGAGATAGCTGAGTTTTAAAATGGTTTGTTGCCTAATTTTGTGAGAATTCAACAGCAGTGGAGGAGTTTCTCTTAAACATAAGTTGTGAGTTTTTGATCTTGGTCATGTTACAGAGATAAGATGGAGTCTCAGAGTGAAAGACCCCCAAGGTGGGCTGCCTTTCAGTCTGAGGAGACCCTCCCAAAGAACAGCGAGGCCACTCATACGGCTGCAACAGCAAGAGGTTTATTGAGTTAACACAGGTACCTGCGGGCAACAAGTCTTTCGGAGGACTTGCGCACCTTCAGGTTGGAACAGTGGGTTTTTTATAGGGTAGGGAAGCAGAAGCGTGGGAACAGAAGCGAGATGCATAGTTACAGGGTTCTGATTGGGCAATTCAAACAAGGCTCGGGTTCAAACTGAGTACAATTTCGTGGTTTCCAAGAAATCAGATATACATGCTATTCTGGCCTATCTAGGGTGTCATTCTTCCTTTGGACCCCAAGTCCCCTGCTGACAGTCCGGATGGTTGACCAGAGATATCTTGCCTTGCTCAGCGTCCCTGCCCCTAAGCTGACCACAGCCCTTGTTTCTAAATTAAACTCCCCTGTCTTAGCTTTTAGTTATACTACTCAAACTTTAAGCCTTGTAAAATAGCGTTATTGCTGCTGCTAACTTAATGCTGCTAGGTAGGGGTCTTTCATCCCCCCATTTCTTTTTGTGAATTTGAATAAAATCATTTATTCAACTAGCGGGCATTTTTAACATGTTCTGAATCATATTGTTTAAGCTGATGATATTGCTGAGTGAGGACCAAGGTTTGGATAGCTGAAAGTCTGTCTTTTATAAATTGTACCAGGCGGTTTATAAACCATCCTTTAAACTATCCTTGTTGAGAAAATAGTAGAACACCTCTAGGGTGTGCAGAATAGCTCTTGGCAAAATTGTCTGAATGAGGCTTGAAAGTAACTATATGGTAGACATTGTGAACCATTGTAGACCCAAGAATAGCACCCAACATTGTGGCAATAATAGTCTATTGACTACAAAGAGCTTAACTCAGCCCTAAGAAACACATGCCTTTTCATAAGAGACAAGTTCAGTATTATGAAGACAAATCTCTTTTACTGTAGACACCAGGAGTGTTGATCCTCAACTCCAGAGAATGTGCCGGAGAGGTCAGTTTTGGTCCAGCTGGCACCACATGGCATTTACGGGTTTCCATTGCATCCTGTAGCATCAGCTTTATCCAAATGTACAGGGTTGTGTCCATTGTGAGAACTTTAACAAACAATGAGAGAAAATGCAATACAGGATGACAAATGTTTAAAACAAAACAAAAAGCCCTAAAGCCAGAGGACAGCCAATGAGGACATAAATACCCAGGCTTTAGAAAAACAAAACCTGTCCAGAGGTAAGGAGGCTTTAGGTGTGTTTGCTTATCTCTGCAGTTATCTGCACAAAACGGTCTGATCTGGAAAAGTCTTAAACAGTACAAAATAATTCCTGTCAATCTGTCCCAGACACACAGAGGAGGAAGAGAACAGAATTGCCTTTTGCTCCTGCTGTGTGATATTGTGCTTTAAAAGACATTAAAAAATGAGCAGAGCCCTGTGGGTTTCTGACTTTAGGAAAGAAGAGCCTTAAAGGTGATGTAAGCCCATCTTATAGCAGATGTGCCTGCCCTGTGCAAGCCTTGAGCTCAGGATTCCATCATCAAGGTCAGCCATTCTCAGCAATTACATGAGCGGCAGCTAACTAGCCAGGCAGCAGAACTAGTGGCAACGATGTCGGGGTGTTTTGAACCCAGAACAGGACAGGAGGGAGGGAGGTCTGTCCAGTCATTTTTGCTGGTCTCCAGGGCCAATTATGTCAATTTGTTTTTTAGAATTTTATTTATCTTATCTATCTGACCTGAGCTTTGGGGTTGGTAAGCTTAATTTCCAATTGATCCCCAATATCTTGGCCATACCCTAACTTACCTGGGCAACAAAGGCAGGTCTATTATGGGACATGATGATCTTGGGCATCCCCAACCTTAGAATGATCTTTTTTTTTTTTTTTTTTTTATGATCTTCTTAGCCATCATATTGGGTGTCTCAATCTTGGTCAATGTATGATGGCTATCTTCTTTGGCAAATGTGTGGCCTCCTGGAGGCTCAAAATTTCTGCAAATGTATATTGCTTTGTGTACACAGGTGAGGGTAAAAGCATACCTGCTGTTAGTATAGACGTTTCCTCTGCCATCTGTAGAGCTTGTATCAAAGCCATAAGTTCAGTGTTCTGGTCGGGCCGCCATCTCTGAAGGGAGGCTACTGGCCTAGATCATTTGCTTCCTGTCCACCAATGCTGCCCCCGCCTTCCGCTTACCTTCAGTCTTGTGTGCCTGCTCAGCTTGGACCGCCAGCCTTGTGCCCCAGGCAAGCTTCGCCCTCATTTTCGGCTCTGCCTGGCACAGCTTAGTCTGCCATTTTGCCATTCACCTGTCCTTTATGCAGATGCTGGCAGGATCCATAGTCCACCGACGTCAGCCCAGCACAGGAGCAGTAGTCTGTCACAGGAGGGCATCTGTGGTAGCATTGTGACTGCTGTATCGCGGTCCGACATGGGTGAGGGGAGCAAGACTGTAGAGTGAGCAGTCAGGGCTCATGCAGGCTTTAGAGCAAGCACAGCACCAAGGCAGTTGCTAGGAGGTGAGGATTTTTTCAGCGGTGACGGCAGGGAGAGGTGGTCATCCCGGTGAGGAGGGCGTGGTAGAGGCAGAGGTAGACAAGCAGCCTGTATCTCCTGCAGAACTGAAAACAGCATCAAAAGCAAAAGTCCCTCCTTTGGTCAACAAAAGGCGTTGGTCATACATTCAGAAGTGACCAGGGAGGAACGAGTCATTTATTTGTCTTTTTCCCAAATTTATAGTTCGTAAGGTGTCCAGTTCGTATTCTTTACTCAGTTCCAGTGTCCCTCTTCATTTGTCTTTGATCTTCTGTTGCCCAGGCTCGCTCCTTATCTGTCTGAGTCCTGTCTCTCTTTCTCTCTTTCTCTCTTTTTTTTTTTTTTTTTTTTTTTTTGGCTTCCCGCCTCTCTCTCTCTCTCGCTTTTTTTCTTTCTCTGTCCCTTGTTTAACATTTTTTTTTTAAATCTTTACTAAGTATAATCTTTTAACCCATCTATTTGCTGTATCTTTTTTATATCTGATGTTGCCTGTCCTATGTAGGCCATGACTACTGCTGTCTGCTGACCTTCAGAGGTTGGGTGAAAATGCTTGTAAACTTCTATTAATCATTTAAAGAACACAGATTTTAACTGGCCCCTGGAGAACCTTTCTTATCTTGGCCGAATTAGTGGGGTGCCTTGCAGCCCCCCCCTGAGATTTGCCATGAGCCCAACATTTTGACTGTCAGTTTCTCCCTTTAAGAATTAATTAGACATTATCATGTAGAAGAATGAAAATAGATCCATATTTATCTCTATGCACAAAACTGAAATCCAAACAAATTAAAGACCTTAACATAAGGGCAACAATATAAATAGAATTTTGAACATAGCCTCAGTAGCGTAGACATTAAAGGAAACAATCAGTAATAGAAATCTCCAGAACTGAGAAGCTTTTTGTATAACAAAGGATATAATTAACAGAACATAATATCAGCCTGTAGAATAGGAAAGGTGTCTTTATCAATTATGTTAAAACCATATAAGGAATTTAGAAGCTTAATCCTCATAAAAATAAATATTTCAGTACAATTACGTCACAGACCAAAACTGTAAATTCTCAAAAAATGAACTTGAAATGACTGAAAGATATTTAAAATTTGCTTAAATATAACATCCTTAATCATCAGGGAAATGCAAATTAAACAATTCTGAGATTTTATCTTATTCCTGTAAAACTGACCAGGATTAAAAATATCATTTGACAATTTATGCTTACAGCTACTTTGAACATTAGCATGGTGGATTTTCAGAATCAGATAACATATTACCTTAAAAACTTAGCGACATCCTTTTTATTACTATAGACAGAATCTGAAAACAACCTAAAATGCACCTTTTTATATTAATAATGAATGAGAATCTTTGTCATGTTTTTTTTAATATTTATAAACATTATAAAGAGTCAAAAGGGCCATTTTATCTTTATTTTATCATTCAGTAACACCCCCTTGCAATTGTGGTGGGGTGAGAGGCTTTAGCAGATCTTTGCCATGTGGCCATGTGGGCGGGGTCCCCTCCTTATCACAAGCATTGTGAGCAGACAAGTGTTAAATTTAGATCTAAACATGGGCTGGCTTAGAAGCTCAGCTGGGCTGTTCATATGGCCCTGGCCCTGTGCCAGGCCTGAATTTATTTTCATCTGGACACACTGCATAGTAAGAACTATAAAAACCAACACCTGTAGTTTTTTATAAGCATATTATTTTAAAGTGACTTAATTTAATTTTTCCAATTTTTAAACCAGAGGCTTTTACCTGGATGCAGCACATGATGACTGGTATAGAGTATCCCCAGAAGACAGATATTAACAGAGCTGGTAGGCCCTTTTAATGTCAGCTTACTCCATTACCTGCCACTCCTAAATCCACATTCATCATTTACCAACAGCCACAGGGATATTTACTTGCAATCTCTTGCCCCACTGCCAAAACGGAAAGGTCCAGGTTCTTTAGGGGACCTTTTGCTTTTTAATAGGGTATCCAATCCCAGAGAAATAGCCTACTGCAGGTTCCCAGGCTTACTGGGTCCTGTGGGGAGGAATTAGCACCAGCTTGGACCCAACTGGCTGGCATGTGTCTCCACAGGAGGCCTTAGTTCCGTGACCCTGGCGTTAGCACCAGTTACTTCCCCTGGGCAAGGGCCACAGATCTTTGGCACAAGGTTTTACATGGCATTTGCAGATGGGGGCTGCCATTCAGTTTCTAGCACCTTATTTTTCAAGGAAAACAAGCCTTCTCCATAGGGAACCCCACTGGGGATCCTCCCAGGACCTGGCTTCAGCCTCAGCTCTGTCCACAGTGAGCTCCTAGTTGTATAGCACAAGCTTTCCACACCCCACCTCAGTACTCACAGCAATCTAGCAGCTTTTCTCTGAATGGGATTCCAGAGGCCCCAGGAGGCATTCCCTCCAGGGAACTCATCAGGTCAGGTTTGGTGGGCCACCTGGAAGCCTCAACTCAGTTCAAGCATCTCTGCATTGGCGCCCTTGGTAACAGCTAAGGCGGCTGCTGCTGGGCCGGGGAGGGGACTCACCTGCAGATGTGGGGGCCACAGCTGCCCCCTTCCCTGACTCGGGCCAGGGTTGCTGCCATGCCCCGCCCTGCATCCTGCTGAGAAGTTTGCTCAGAGCTGGAGCTGGTTGCCCCTCCTAGGCCTGGCTCCAGGCTGTGCTGCAGGAGATAACAGTTCTGCTCCCTCCCCCCTCACAACAGCAAGCAGGGCAGTTCAGCAGCACAGCCTAGGGAAGTGAAGGGGGGGGGCAGGCTGTCAGCGTTCCTTTTGGATTTTCATAGAGTTAGGGTCAAAGAGATGGTTACTTACTGCCCCATGGTACCAGATTTAGACTCGAGTACAAACAGATATACAAAACAAAGAACATATTAAGCACAAAAATACACAGACAATACAGATGCGCTGGCGCGGTTTTGGCGTGATACCAAAAGCAAAATTTCAGATGGAGACAGCGAGAGTCCGGATCTCTCGTCTCCCAGAAGAATCCCATACCCTTCAGACAGCGGGGGTGCCCCGAACAGTCCTATTTTGGTAGGATTCACAGAATACGGACGGGCCACAAATTTGGCCCCAGACACTCTGGGACGTCTCCCAGAGTTGCAGCCGGGAGTACAAGCTCGTCAGCTTCTCCGCGAATCTGCCAGATACTGATTCTAGCTAGCTAACTAGTACAGATACAGATTCAGATACGGTCGCATGCGCATACACAGAAACACAGAAGCACAGATATTCACAGAGAACGATCGCTGGCCAGCTTACCTCCCGATGTGGTGGGTCGGTGATCCCTGGGCAGGGGTCTCCACTTCCCGGCCCATGCACCAAAATGAAAGACCCCCAAGGTGGGCTGCCTTTCAGTCTGAGGAGACCCTCCCAAAGAACAGCGAGGCCACTCATACGGCTGCAACAGCAAGAGGTTTATTGAGTTAACACAGGTACCTGCGGGCAACAAGTCTTTCGGAGGACTTGCGCACCTTCAGGTTGGAACAGTGGGTTTTTTATAGGGTAGGGAAGCAGAAGCGTGGGAACAGAAGCGAGATGCATAGTTACAGGGTTCTGATTGGGCAATTCAAACAAGGCTCGGGTTCAAACTGAGTACAATTTCGTGGTTTCCAAGAAATCAGATATACATGCTATTCTGGCCTATCTAGGGTGTCATTCTTCCTTTGGACCCCAAGTCCCCTGCTGACAGTCCGGATGGTTGACCAGAGATATCTTGCCTTGCTCAGCGTCCCTGCCCCTAAGCTGACCACAGCCCTTGTTTCTAAATTAAACTCCCCTGTCTTAGCTTTTAGTTATACTACTCAAACTTTAAGCCTTGTAAAATAGCGTTATTGCTGCTGCTAACTTAATGCTGCTAGGTAGGGGTCTTTCAAGAGTTGTTTTGATTTGCATTTTCCAATGGTTAAGGATATAATATTTGAGCAATTTTTGAATGTTTCCAGTCATTTTAAGTTCATATAAAGTTATGGTAAAGAAAATTATGAAATTATGAATAATTGAAGAGCTGGTACTGACCGGCTAAACATGCAATCAAGAATAATTCGGAGAGCTGGTATTGACCGGCTAATTATGAAATTATCAATAATTAGGAAAGCTGGTTTTGACCTGCCAAACATGAAATTATGAAAATTGGGAGAGCTGGTTTTGACCGGCTAAACATGAAGTTACGGTATTAGAAATCTATAGATCGGTATTGACTGATGATGTGGAAAAATCATTGTGAGTTGCAGCGATTGAGAGTTGGCTGAAAGAGAGATTGACTATGAATGTTGAGTTGATATGCAGGAGAAGAAATGTTTGACTGAAGCTGATGACTTGAGCCCTGGCACCTAGTTAAAAATCTGCCCGCCAGAGCTCAGGAAGGCAGTCTAACAGACCAAGAGCCTGTGTTCTACTCCCTGCTGTGCAGTGCAGCTTCAACTGAAAGAAAAAGCCAGATTTAAATTAAAGTAGCCTCTGAGGTAAGCAGGTTAAAATGCTTTTTCATTTCACAATTTTGCCTTTTTGTTAATAGTCTGCTGTTTGTAGGCAAGTGAATTTGTATCCAAGGTGGATTGATTTTAGTACTGTGCCTCTAGTAAAGTTTAAAGTCAGAGATTGTGATGCATTCAGAAGTTCCTTGATTGTACAGGATTTTAAGATTTTTCATGCTAGCCTGAGGTTTTGTCTTTTCTCACAAGGTTAAGGATTGTTTTTTCAACATCCGTGAAGAATTTTGTTACAAGTTTAATGGGCATTTGCATTAGATCTGTAGATTGCTTTCAATAACATGGTCAATTTTGCTATGATTGGTGCTATCTTTACAAGAGAATAGGAAATCTTTCAATTTTCTGTTGGCTTAAATTTCTTCCTTCAGAGATTTAAAGTTCTTGTTATACAAGTTTTTCAATTTGTGTGATTAGAGTTACTCAAAAATATTTATGATATTTATGACTATCTCGTTCATGATATATGTAGAGGAGATTCATTTGAGTTGTTTTCAGATTCTGTGTATGATAAAGTAATTCTGCTATGAACATGGTTAAGCACATGTCCTTGTTGTATGGTTGAGCATCTTTTGTATATAGGCCCAGAAGAGATAGCTGAGTTTTAAAATGGTTTGTTGCCTAATTTTGTGAGAATTCAACAGCAGTGGAGGAGTTTCCTTTAAACATAAGTTGTGAGTTTTTCATCTTGGTCATGTTACAGAGATAAGATGGAGTCTCAGAGTTGTTTTGATTTGCATTTTTCAATGGTTAAGCATATAATATTTGAGCAAATTTTGAATGTTTCCAGTCATTTTAAGTTCATATAAAGTTATGGTAAAGAAAATTATGAAATTATGAATAATTGGAGAGCTGGTACTGACCGGCCAAACATGCAATCAAGAATAATTCGGAGAGCTGGTATTGACCGGCTAATTATGAAATTATCAATAATTGGGAAAGCTGGTTTTGACCTGCCAAACATGAAATTATGAAAATTGGGAGAGCTGGTTTTGACCGGCTAAACATGAAGTTACGGTATTAGAAAACTAAAGAACGGTATTGACTGATGATGTGGAAAAATCATGATTGTGAGTTGCTGCGGTTGAGATTTGGCTGAAATAGATTGACTAAATGTTGAGTTGATACGCATGCTGAGAAAGTAAACTCTGAATGATGTTCTGTACAAGCGGAGGAAACATTTTCAACTCAGGTGATTCTACTCTCCTTTAAGATAGGAGAATATAGTCTTGGGAGCATAATTATACATAAAGCATTGTGATGCATCCTAACAAGTAATGGCTGATACACAGGGCCTTAAAAGTTTATTTATCTCCACTAATCTCTTTACAGAGGTCGGCAGTCAATGACCGGTGTGAGGCTTCTCCCCAGATGCCTAAGACAGGGGCTTGCATAAAAGATGCCTGCTCCAATGACGGGAAAATTTGGGTAAATGAGGACTTTGCCCAAGTCAGGCGCGACATATCTGTCTTGTTGCAGAAGCAAAGGGTTTATTAAAATTAATAAGAGAGAGTGGATTGTGGGCCCATATTTCGATATGGCACAAAAGCCATTAGCCCGGTCCAAGCTGATCATTTAGCTATGCAGAAAAGCTGCCTCTGCCCTTAACAAAAGCCAGGATGCCTGCTCCTAGCTTCTTTTGTTAAAATGTGGATTACCTGAGAAGAAATGTTTGACTGAAGCTGATGACTTAAGAGTTCAGAATGCTTTGCTCATTTAAAACATCTGGGTGATCAGAAAATTAAAACCAAACAGAAGCATTTCTTGTTTTCTGTGGGACCAGGCAGACCAGAAACAGGAAAAAGTGATAAGTAGGAGAGGGCTGTAAGGTCCACGCTCTCTTCATCATAGCTTGACTTTCAGTGGAGAGAGTCTTAGGTGGTGATAAGGCCTGAGTGAACAGTCTCTCTTTTAGCCTTATCACCTGGCTACAGGCTTCCTGGGATGCAGTTCCTCTCATTGTCCTATGGACTTCTATAGTGTTTGTTCCCTGAATGTAGCGGTTTTGCCTAGTCACTGGCGCATCCGATAGTGTTTGTTCCCTGAATGCCTAGTCACTGGTGGAGGAAGAGCCATTGTTAAATGTGTGGTGGAGAGGGCCTTTTCTCTTAGATGACGTGATTGTACCAAACTCACTTTGTTGTGCTTTTTGGGATACATTTAAAGTGACTGTTTACAAAAGCTTTTACCTGATATTTTGAGTCCAACTATTTTAGTCTTCTCAGACTCCTACTTCTTTATGAGTCTCTTGCCGGGCGACAGTATAGTAGACGCGTGCTGCCACCATGTGGCTAAATAGTGCAATGACACATTTTACAGTTCTGGAAGGCTGGCTGTCAGGTCTTGAAGCTCAGCAATATACTCTTGAGCTCAGTGAAGCTTAGGGCAGTAATTGGCAGAGTTTTATCTGAATAGTACCCATAGAATTCCTGAATAATCTTACGATTTTCATTTATAAGTTCTCTGCTGGTGCTGGTGCTGTCCTGATAGGTCCATAGCATTGATTCAACTGCCACAGACTCTGCCTTCCTCCCTGTAAAAGTTAATTATACTGTTGAAGAGATGGCCTGTCTCCCTGCAGGGCAATTATTCAAACTGTCTTTCCCCTCTTTGTCATCAGGAAGGCTCAAAAGAGCCTGGGGAAATAATAAGAAAACACAAGGCTTTCTGCCACAGTTATCCTGTTCACTGGGTACAATGGGGCATGGGCAGAGTTAGATTTGTTTCAGTTCTAACTTTTCAAAAACCCTTTCTGCTTTCTTTGCACCGCTAGCTAGCTATTCGTTTTTTGGAGGCAGTCTGTGATCAAAGTCTTTTCATGCTTGTTTTCCAGATCTTTCTCCCAAGCTAATGGTTTAAGCAATGAATCCTTTGAACAACTTAAAGTAAAACTTGATCTGTGTTACAAAGGTGACGCATAAATCCAACTACACTTAATCAATAAAAACCAGGGGACAGATATGGGAGTAAAAACCTGGAAGACCAGAGAACTGGGAGCAGTCACCATTTGCTTTCTATGCATCTCCTTTCTGCATTTAAAAGGGTGAGATTCTGTCTCTACCCAATCACCACCACTACCACCACCACTGGGCTCCTATGGTCAACTAGTGGTTAGCTCCACCCTGGATCTCCAGGCCAGTTTTATTTGTCAGAACACAAACAAAATGCTACACAACACATATGGAAGGATTTTCATGAGCCTTTTGGAGGGGTGTTCCTCACTTGATCAGACAACAGAGCTGATTGATTAGATCAATCAAATCATTCCTGATTTGTAGACCTATTATGTCAGGAGGCTGCATTCTAAAAGTCAGCTGAGGAGCTACCGTGTGTGTGTGTGTGTGTGTGTGTGTGTGTGTGTGTGTGTGTGTTACACCCAGGCATTGAGCTGAGACTGCTGTCTCAGAGGAGTTTCCAGATTCGAGGTAGGATGCTTAGGTGTAGCGCACAGACATGAGAGAGACAAAGAGTAGGAAACACTACATTATGAAAAGAGGAGCCATCTGATGTCTTATTATCTTAACTCTGATCTTGATTACCACAAGACAGCACCTCCCTGTGTCTTAACTTGTGGATGTTTATTGTCTGTTGGAAGTGTATGTGAACCCAAGAAGCAGAAACCTTTCTCCTTGCCTTCTTTATTGTTTAGGGTCAGAATGAATGAACTTAGGACATTTTTAAAAACTTGTTATGTCTGGTGCTTACTATGGAATCACGTGGCCAGACTTCAATTTGGCTCAGGACTGATGGAGTTCAAGATCGTTTGGCACTGGTGGTGGAGAAGCAGCACTCATCACACTCTGAGTTTGTTCAGTGACAGAAAGTAAAGGATCCTAGGAGGATAAGCATAGAACAGTAGATCCTAGCCTAGCACGGGACATTTGATTCAGACTTCTGTTTGTTTACCAGAAAACTGACAATCAGAAAGGTGACAAGGTGTTTGCTCGAGGTCACTGGAAATTTTGTAGCAGTGAAGCTCATAATCTAGGGTTTCAGTCCTTTATCATGTTCTTTTAGAGACAGGGTTTCATACAACCTAAGGTGGCCTGGTATTAAAGCAGAATACTGCTTTAGTATTCGAGATGCTGAGATTGCAAGTGTGAGTCTTTGTACCTAGTTCTGACTCTTCAGGCATAACTTCAAAAACTTATTTATTATGTGTGCATGTGTGTGCATTTTTGTGGGCATACATGCGCTCATGCACCATAGCATACATGTTGAAGACAGAAGACAGCTTGTGGGAGTTGCTTCTACCTTGTGGTTTCTGGGGATTAAAATTAGGTCCTCACCTCTCTGCCTTCCTGACTTCAGGCATATAGCAACCCCCCAAAATTTGAGCTTGTACAAAGCCATACATTGCCTTAGATCACCCACCCTCTCTAGAAACCTATAGGTTATAACCTATAGTAAAGAACTCTCTTTAGTTGGGATTCAGAACAAACCCCTATTGCAGTGACTGATGTAACTAAGCTCTCCTTTCTACCTGAAATAAATATCAGCTCCTATTTATACCAACCTGGAACAGAATCCTTTGCTCATTTAAAACATCTGGGTGATCAGAAAATTAAAACCAAACAGAAGCATTTCTTGTTTTCTGTGGGACCAGGCAGACCAGAAACAGGAAAAAGTGATAAGTAGGAGAGGGCTGTAAGGTCCACGCTCTCTTCATCATAGCTTAGACTTTCAGTGGAGAGAGTCTTAGGTGGTGATAAGGCCTGAGTGAACAGTCTCTCTTTTAGCCTTATCACCTGGCTACAGGCTTCCTGGGATGCAGTTCCTCTCATTGTCCTATGGACTTCTATAGTGTTTGTTCCCTGAATGTAGCATTTTTGCCTAGTCACTATTTCTTTTAGTCTTCTCAGACTCCTACTTCTTTACGAGTCTCTTGCCGGGCGACAGTATAGTAGACGCGTGCTGCCACCATGTGGCTAAATAGTGCAACGACACATTTTACAGTTCTGGATGGCTGGCTGTCAGGTCTTGAAGCTCAGCAATATACTCTTCAGCTCAGTGAAGCTTAGGGCAGTAATTGTCAGAGTTTTATCTGAATCGTACCCGTGGAATTCCTGAATAATCTTACGATTTTCATGTATAAGTTCTCTGGTGCTGAGCTACGAGAGCCAGTGTGGTTCATCTTCCCCTGGCTATGTGGTAGTTAGTGATCAGATGCAGATTTCTTTATATTCTTGCCTGGTCCTGCATCATCCAGTGTGCTCCAGCATGATCTGAGTGGTCCTCCATGTTCTTTGTATCTCTTGGGCCGTCTGGCACTCTCCTGACTGAATCTGTGCAGAGCACAGGGAGCGGGACTGTGCTTTGAAATATCCTTTATGAAATCAGCCCCATGTAACACAGATTTGCCAAGGTCGGAGAGCCCTGGTCCCTCTAGTATCTTCCAGAAGTTTTGCACTTTGAACATTTAACATTTAGGTTTACTATCCATCTGTAGTTAATTCTGTGGAGCTTGTAAACAGTAGTTCCTTTATAGAGTAGCACTCCACTGTTACTGTGATAAGACTAGGATTGATGGTATAAATTCTTAGAAAATATTACGTCACAAAGTAGAATTTATATAAGGGAGAGTTGCATCCCAAATCCTCCAAAGGTTAATGGTATGCTAACTGCACATGTTAGAGATTAGTATAAGACATAAATGTTTGTTCCCTAGGATTAACCAGCTGCATTCCCAAAACAAAGGCGACAGCCCTGTTTTACAAACAGCAGAAACACCCATTCCTCCATTAAAAAACCATCCTTTTAATGCTGCTCAAGAGACCATGCCAGTGTCACAACCCCATTAAGTCCTGTTGTGCCATAAAGGTATATTAATTCTAGAACATTGGCATTTCTAGTCTTTATGAAAAGAAATTTTGAGTCAAGGTCTCCTATGTTGATTGAAGTATATTTGAACCCTGTCTGTAGCCCCACAAGGCATTGCCCTTCTTGTCTTCTTGCCTAAACACTCTAAACCTTGGATTGCATGTCTGCAGCACCACAGCATTCTGAAATTGCCAGTTTGAGTACATAGTGGACTGTCCATTGCAGAACAGAGAAAGGATTTGTTTATGGAGCCTGTCTTCTCCATTCAGACCAGAAGCGGAGGAACACTGCTCTGAGAAAACAGATAATAGCCAGGTCACAGACTGAACTTGAAGGCAGTGAGCTGCAGGGGTCTTCATTTTAAAGAAGGACTGACTGATGGGGCATGATGAGTGACTTTCTCTATAATTTCCCTGCATGTATTAATTCCTTCCATGTGAGTGAAGACAGACAGAATTCGTGGGTGTGCAATTTAGGGAGGGTAGCTTGAACTACTGAGTATTCAGTTTCCAATGAGCAGATCTATGCAGATATGTACAATCCTGACTGGATAAAGTTAAGTCAGCTGAGATGTTTGAGAAACAGACAATTGAATGCAACTCCATGTGTTAGATTACAGCACTCAGTGACTAACATTTTACATGGAAGCTGAGCAACCTCTTCCATTGCTGGTCTGGGTCCTCAGAACCCAAGACTTTTCACAGAAGGGTGAAAACTATGGTTATCAGTTCCAACACCACTGTGGACTTTGTTTATAATGTTCTTGGTTTACCCAATGTTTCTCTTGTGCAACATTGTCTGATTAGCCCCTTTCTGAATTTGTATACTTCCTTTTAAAACCCAACCCATTGATTTACATTAGCAAGAGACTTGCTGTTGAATTTGACTTAGTTCTACAGTCAATCTGGGATAGGTCTGATTAGCAGCCATTGCTGGGACCTTCTGCTCACCTGATTCTGACACTCAGACCTCACTAACCAATCAGAGCCTCCACCAGTCAAATGGATGGGTTCTTCAGGGAGCAAGGACTCCCGGTTTATCGCTTCCTGAAGAAATCACAGTCTCTCTTGTGCACTGTGTCTTGGGTTCCCTTGTGGGGAGAGAGTTTGTCAGCTGTACCATGGTGAATGAGTGGTTGCTCTCCACAGATTGGAGGAGTGATGGGCCAAGGTGAGTAAGGGGCCAATGTCCCCAGGTGGGAGGAGTGGCTGGGCTTAATGCACGTGGCTGCTCTTCCCACGTTTAGAGTGGCTGTGCTTGGCGGGTCAGGGGCCACTGTCCATAAACTAGCCTGCTGAGGAGTGCGGCTGATCTGTACAGTCCTCCCCTGATTGGTTGGGAGCCAGTGGACAAAGAGTTTAGTGTGTTCCTGCCTTATCCTAAGTAAGTAGTCCTAAGTGATCCTTGCAACTCTCCATGGCAGTCTCTGAATAACTTCACTGCCTGGGCTCTGTCTGCACTGAGCAGAGCATTGGCAGCTGCAAATGGTGGTGGCTGTAGTGCTTATTTTGCCGCATGTGGAGAGATATCACCATATTTTCCAAACTCGGAGACCACAGTATCTTCAGAAGTTCTTCACTTTTAACATTTATGTTTAGGATCCATTTGTAGTTAATTTTGTGGAGCTTGTAAACGGTTTCTCCTGTGTAGAGTAGTACTCCACTGCTAAATTGAAGTAGAGCATAATTGATAGTAGCATTAATGGTATAAGGATTTACCAGTTCTTAGGAGACATTAAGTCACACAGTAGAATTTAAGTAAGGGAGGGGTGCATCCCAAATTCCCCAAAGATAAGTAGTATGCTAACCATGCCTGTTAGATATTAGTATCATGAGATGCAAATGTTTGTTCACCAAGATTAATAAGCCATTAAGGTACATTCCTATAACAAATGAGACAACCATGATTTACAACCAGCCAAAAGACCCACTTCTCAGTCAAAGACCTCTAACATGGTGCTCAAGGGGCCATTATAGGCTCACAACCTGTGTGCCATGAAAGTATAATAATTCTAGAACAGCTGCATTTTTCAGTTTTTAGAAATGCTGAGTTAACTTTTAAATTAAGGGATGTACATGACTTTTTTATTGTGCATTGTCCCATACCCTGTCTTGACATGCAAAACTGTCAGTATCAAGGGATTACAGAACTTCAATAAAGAACACCAGAAAGTGGCAGACAGAAACAATAGGCTAAATGCAAACCCTAGTTTCACTGAAAAAGCCTGTTATTGTAAATGGTAACAACAAACAAAGCAATTAGTACCTGAGCTTTACCTCAAGGTTATAAAAATTCTTTTGTTCATGCATAATGCTTGCTTCTTGCTATAAATAGGGTAGTTTGTAAATCTCCCATCACCACTGATATAGAAATCCAATCTCAGGTGGTGATCAGATATAACTGATAAGCTTTGTGTGCCCCATGGAGGTTTTTTCCTTTTTTTCTGGAATCAACTTTGCTTCTGGTTTAATAGATTTTAGTGGTCTGCCCCCTCCTCAATAATTGCATGCCACCTGGACACAACAATAGAAAGCAAAATGTTGTCTAAGTGACCCTAACAGACATCCTATTCTTTATCATAATAGAATGATATCCTTTTATTTTTTTCTTTATTTTTTTTTTTTTTTTTTTTTTGGTTTTTCGAGACAGGGCTTCTCTGTGGCTTTGGAGCCTGTCCTGGAACTAGCTCTGTAGACCAGACTGGTCTCAAACTCACAGAGAACTACCTGCCTCTGTGAGTGCAGGGATTAAAGGCGTGCCCCACCATTGCCTGGCTGAATGATATCCTTTTAGTAGTCACAATATCTTCTACAAAATTAAAACCTCAGAAGGCTTCAAGTGAATCTCTCCAAAGAATGTGGTGTACTGGATGAGTTATCGTCATTGATTTCTGGTAGTTTGATTTTGATTAGAATCCTGTCATTTCTGTTTAAGAAATTATAGTCTATATTTGTAGGCTATGTCTTTATGTCTCATTTTTTGAGTGCTGCAATCTATATTGTTAGTTTTATTATCATCTGATTGTTCCTCTGGAAAATGATCGGCCTTCAACAATTTTGTATCTAGAAAATTTCATGTTAAAAGTTCCTTATGTTTTCGTTGGTTTGATAAGTTTCTGTGGAGAGTTGGTTTTAGTTTTTTTTTATTTATTGTTCTTAGAGGCCTTCCTCTTTCCATTCCCTGACATTTCTGTGTTTTCCAGTTGCTGTTTGGGCTTTGGCTGTTTAAGTGATTGGATGTGATTAATACATTTACTTTCGATCTTTAAAACCTCCTTGTATATTATTGCCTTTTTCCTAATTAGCCTCACCTGTCAACATGACATTGCCTAGGGTTATCTGAAGAAGCATCAGTTGAGGGTGTGCATAGATGAGAACATCTAATTGCTGCATCTGCGAGAAATTGTATTGATTTAAAGTGTGGGAAGGCTCTTCCACTGAGTTGACAATATCTCTAAGCAAGTGGACCTGCAGAAGAGAACTAGCTTAGACAAACGAGAAAGGTAGGAAGCAATGTTTCCCCATGTATTGTCTTCATTTATTAGCTTGAGTTTCCACCCTAAGCTCCCACAAGGATGGACTATGATCTAGGGATATCAACCAGATAAATCTCATTATCTAAGTTGCTTTTGGATAGAGTTTAATCACAACAATGGAGAAGAAAATTGGAACAAAAATGGTACCTCAAATGTACTTTTATTACTGCAAAGGACTTGAAATTTTTAGGTCTGCCCTTGCTATCCTGAATGGAATTGTTTTATTGTTAGCAGCTTTCCTCCCAGCCTCTGTATGCTGGAGTTACATGTCATGTACTCCCATTGACAAAGAGCCAAATATTTGAATTTTTTATACGTGGTCATTACTTGTGCATCTGGCACTACTTTATCTTTTGACACTGTGGCTAGTTATTTTCATTTGCTTTCCTTTGAAAATAGTAAAGCTCATAAACCCTATAAGACCAGAAATAGACAAGTACTTTCTCACCCTATCTCAGAGCTTTTTCAACATTAGCTTTAATTCTTTACCAAGTATCTATATCTTAGGTGCCTTCTGGATACCAAATAATTTTTAAGGCTTCATTATTTCCACACACATTTCTAAATCAGAAAGAGAAATGTGAACCCTATGAGTTTTTATTGAATGCTTTAGGATAGCAAGGTACAGAGAGGATTTGGCTTGTCCCATTACCCTGTAATGAAGATTACTTATCTGGTTTATAATTTAAATCCCTTCCTAACTTTTACTCTTTATGGTCCCTGTTCTGGTACCACCTTTCAACATCTACTGCATTGTGGTCCCTTGGTATGGTTGTCTTGTAAATCAGTACACAGTGATGCATAGTATGAACAACTGCACAATAAGATTTATTTACTATGGCTTTTTATACATACTAAAAAGTGATACCTCAACTCTGAAACCTCTGTACTCATGTACATGTGTACTCTTGCTTCTCCTTCCTAGAAACAATACCTCAATTAATCAGTAATAAAAGTGAAAATAAGTACAAAGATACAATGCAAAAAGTATACAGAAGCAAAGCACTCCTTTTTAACTAGTACAGTGTGTGCAACTGCGCTCAAAAATAAATTCTTTATCCATGGTATAGATTCTGAGAGAACATTTGAGAAATAGGCAGTTTGCTTTCATCTATGCTTGTTCTCTCATGCAACCATTTCCCAAGTTTGTCTCATCTGTGCCACAAGGAGCCTGCACTCTAAGCTAGTTTTGTGCCTCCATATTTTCCTCCTTTTAGATTTTTAAGTTAATTGAGTTTTATTCATAAAGTATGTAAATATTCTGCATTTGGTTGAAAGAAACTCTTACATAATCAAAAATAGAAAAGAATAACAATTATTACAATAAGCATACCACCAGATGTATGAGGAATACTTTGTATGAATCCCATAGCATCTAATTTGTCCAAATTGTCCTGTCACTTTGTTATCAAAAATTTGTGCAATAGTTGAGGCATCTGAATCAGGAAATGATTAGGAAAAGTAAGTTCTATAACATCATGTAAATGATCAAGGAGCAGCATTGTCGAAAAGATAAATATGAATAACCTTCCATTCATGTAAAAATTCACTAAGCTTAATCAGTAATGCCAAAAGCAGTCGAATTCCAATCACAAATGTTTTTGCACAGATAAATATTTCTTTCCCAACCATCCCACAGATTTCTTAAGCACATCAATCTCTGTCTGTGGTTTAGTATCTATTTTAGCTTGCTGAGTCCAGTCCCTGAGAATCTTTATACCATTGCCCACCTGACACAGAAGCATTAGCAGCAACAGCAATAAGGTTATGAATTTCCTCTATTACAAAATCTAACATGCACTTTGTTCTTTTCAATATTTAGATAAAGAATTCTACATTAATATCCAGAGGATTTTGAGCCCAACACTGACCTAGGTTTACAGACAGCCAAATGTGTGTAGGTTGCTGTAGTATCATAAGTAATGATGAAGATTAAACCTAACAGATAAATTAATACATGAATCCAATTGAAAATCATAACTACTAATTCCAGTATTGAAATTGGTTCTTCTAACTAAAAATACATATGTTAGAGGTACATAGGTAGTAACATTAGTATTCCTGAGTAAGGTAAATATATAAGTAGAGGCGGGTACTGCTGTTCCAACGACTGAGCCTTTAAATACCTGAACAGGTTTTAAGGCAGCTATGATCTTCCTAATATGGATCTATATTGCCTTATGGGCTGTGTGCAAGGCAATCAATGTCAGAAAATGGCTTCCTGTTAACTTTTTATTCTTGGCTTGATTCATCCTGGTAACACTAAGCAAATCACAGGTGGTGATATTTCAGAACAATTCTTACTAAGCTAACCATATGGGCTCCAATTGAGCCATTTATATTGAAGTATTTTGCCCAATTTGTTTAACAATTTTATAAAGGATGGCTGATGTTTGAAATTATAATATGTATAATCTGTACATACAGGTTATGCTGTTTCTCAATTTTCAGTACCATTATCCCAGGTATGATTAATGGAATATGCTGAGAGTCTTTGATGACAAGTACGATATGTGCCTACTTTAATATTTCATAGGTTGTTCATGCGTATTTTTCTTTAAATTTATTTGTATCATTGATTACATTAATGCATTTATGAAATTTGTACCATCCCTGCATCTTTTTGATGAAGCTGAATTGTTAATGAAGGTTTTCAAAATGTATTCCTGGATTCGGTTTTCCATCATTTTATTCAGTATTTTTGTGTTCATGTTCATTATTGAGATTGTTAATTTTCTTTCTCGGGTGAGTCTTTGTGTGGTTGTCATCAATCTTAATGTAGTCTCAAAGAGGTCTGGCTATGTGCAACACTTAGAGGAGTATAGCAATTCTTCATTAAAACCATTTGTCCCTTGGATATATTGTTTGCTTTTTATGAGTTTCTATTTCATTAAAAAGTATATGCCTATTTAAACTGCTCACCTAGGCTTTATTAGATTTAGGTAAATGGTACCTAGCCAGAAAATTGTCCATTTCTTTTAGGTTTCCCAATTTTGTGTAGTACAGGTTTCTGTTGTTTGCTGTAAGTATTTTGTGGATTTCATTAGTGTTTGTTGTCATGTATTCCTTTTTATTTCTGATTGTGTTAGTTTGGATCTTCTCTCTTGTCTTTTTTATTAGCTTGCATAAGGGTTTGTCTATCTTTTATTTACTCAAGTAACCTGCTCTTTGTCTCATTGATTCATTGCATTTTTTGTTTCTAAATAATTTATTTGAGCCCTCAATTTGATTAGTTTCTGTTTTCTACTCCTTCTGGGCATGTCTGCTTTTTTTGTTCTAGAGCATTCATATGTGCTGTTAAGTCACTGAGCTTTCTGTATTAGCTATGAACTTTCCTCTTAGCACTGATTTCATAGTGTTCCACAGGTTTGGGTACAATGTTCCTTCATATTTTTTTTTAAATAAGACTATTTATTTATTTATTTATTTATTATGCAGTGTACTGCCTGCATGTATCCCTGAAGGCCAGAAGAGGGCAACATATCTTTTTTTTGAGGGCACCATATCTTATTATGGATGGTTGTAAGCTACCCATGTTGTTGCTGGGAATTGAACTCAAGACCTGGAAGAGTAGCCAGTGCTCTTAACCACTGAGCCATCTCTCCAGCCCAGCAGTGGTTATTCCCAGGGCCCATGTGCATACACTGGTAAAGAAAGAAAATGACGATACACATATCAACTACCTTTTCCCCCCTTTTGAAAGCATCTCTTAAACTGGCGCTTTCTGTCCTAAAAGCACCTGCCATTTGCCTGCCGGCTTCACATAATTGAAGACTGTTTAGTTAGAGCAAGGAATGACATTCTGATAATGCCAGAACATAGACGAGTCTAAAAAGCAGTTTGCACAGTAGAGGCTAAATGCTGAATGGTTCCACTATGGGAGCCTCCACAGTGCTAAATGTACAGATGAGCAGTTGCTGGGGACTGGGGGAGGCAAGAGACCCTACTGGGTATTTGTTCTCCCTGAGTATCATAAAGATGATTTGGAACTCCGAGGAGGTAATGGTTGTGCACATGAACATGGGAAGGAGGGATCCATCTACATCAGAGCAGTTTACAGTGGGCACCCGGACCTTGAATCCCTCCAGAGCAGCTCTCTCCCAGACTAGGTGCTAGGAGAGGCACAGCAGTGACTCAGTGCATGCCAGTGGCAGGTGGAGAATTCAGGCCCCTGGTTTGGAGGAGGGCTTGGCTGTAGAGTTTTCCTCAGCTTACACCAGCTGCCAGTACCACCTCTAGGGCAGAAGCCCCATGGCACAGTGACCCCACTCCTGTGACAGAGGAAATTTGGTCACTATAAATACCTGACTTTGGATGAAACCCCACAAACAGGCTGAGCAGACTTTAAGGAAAGATCTGGCAAGGAGGGGGCAGGGCTCACACACATGCTAGGTGGCTGGGGAATCCATGACATGGTCCTACATGGTCCTGCTCAGAGATTTTACTAGCCAGGGCTGCAGTTATAGACTGAAGTTTAAGACGCAGTGATGAAGGTTCTGGGGAGGGAAGAGCTGGAGTGTTTCCCGAGTCTCTGGGGCCAGCTTTTCCTCTTTCTGTCTTGGCTTCAGTGAGATCTCCCCATGGTCCATGAAGAGCTGGGTACCTGTCTACTTAGCTCGGGCAGTGCACAGACCTGTCTCCCTGCCTGCTTTCAGCAACACACTGAACCTGGATGGGGCACACTGCCACATGACAGGAGTGGCTGGATCAGGTTTTCCCCAGCCTTGGCTCCCATCGCCCTCTGTGGTTCTCACCTCCTCCTGGGCCTGAGTCCTTGTGTTAACCTGGCCGTGGGACACTTGCCCTCCCACTGCATGCATGGCAGTCCAGCAGCTGGAATCCTTCATATTTGTAGAATTTTAGTATTTAATTTATTTTACCTTGACCCATGGGTGGTTCAGTGGTTTGCTGAATTTCCTTTGTTTTGTAGGATTTATGAGATTACTATTGTTTTCAGGTTCTAATTTTAAATCGTGGTGATTTGATAGTACACAGTATTACTCCATTTTTTTTTGTTTGCTGTGTTACACAGTGTGTGGTCAGTTTTGTGGAAGTTTTCATGAGGTGCTGAGAAGATGGTATGTTCTTTTTTGTTTGGGTGGAATATTCTATAGATATCTGTTATGCCCATTTCATTCATTACATCTCTTATAAATTTTTGTCTGGTTGACCTGTTCATTGTCGAATGCGGAATACTGAGATATCCTGCCATTAGTGTGTAGGTTTTGATGAGTAATTTGAGTTTTAATACTGTTCCTTTTACATGTGTGAATGCAGTTGTATTATGGGTATAAATGACAATGATTGAGACTTCATCTAGACAGATATAACTTGTTATATATATATAGTGTCATTGTATATAGTGTCATTCTCCAATTCTTCTGACACCTTTATTTTGAAATCTAATGTTAGATATTAGGATAGCCACACTTGCTTGTTTCTTGGGTCATTTTCCATATTTTTTACTCTGAGGTACTGTCTTTTTTTGAGTTTGAGGTAAGTTTCCTGTGTATAACAGATGGCTTATTCTTGTTTTCTTATCTATTCCCATAGCCTGTGTCATATTTGAAATTAGCGCATGTATATTAAGAGATATTAATGACTAGTTTTGACAATTACTGTTATTTTTCTCTACTGAAATGATCATATGGTTTCATTTTCTTTCAGTGTATTTATATGATAGATTTGATTGGATTTCCATGTGTTGAACCGGCCCAGTATCTCTGTGATAAAGCCTCCTATTTTTTTGAATCAGGTTTTTCAGAATCTTATTGGGAATTTTTTCGTCGATGTTCATGAGCGAGATTGTTCTTTAATTGTCTATCTTGGTGGCTTTTTATTTTTTCGTTCAGTGTCATGGTACCACTGTTGCTTAATATAAAGCTTCTGTTTCTGTTATGTGACACACGTTAAGGAGTTTGTGTATCAGCTCTTTGAATTTCTGGTAAAATTATGTAGTAAAACTAATTGGTGCTGTGTTTTTCTTGGTATGTAGGTTTTTTTTGGCTGCTTATATTTCCTCACCACTTCACGATCTATTTACATTGTTCCCTTGGTCTTATTGAAATTTGGTATATGTTATTTATCTAAAAACAAGTCCATTTATTTTACATTCTCCAACTTTGGCATATAGGCCTTTGTGTTAAGATATAATTATTTCTGAATATCTTCAGTGTCTGTTATGTCCCTCATTTCATTACTTATCCTGTTAATTTGCGTGTTCTCTTTCTCTAACTTTTTATTACATTGGATAGCCATTTGTGAATATTGTTTTTACTCTAATAACCAGTTCTTTGTTTCATTGACTTCTTTGGATTGTTTTCTGTGTTTATATTTTGTTTGTTTGAGTCCTCCATTTGATAATTTCCAGCCTTCTACTCCTGGGTAAGAATGTGTTTTTTCTATAGCTCTCAGCTGTGCTTTTAGGTGTCTAATGTGAGATTAGCGCTGCTTTTGGTTTGTTTATGTTGTGTCTTTGTTTTCGTTGAATTCAGGGAAGACTTTAATTTCTTTTATTTCTTCTATGACCCAGGCGTGGTTTAGTAGTTGACTGTTCAGTTTCCATGAGTTTGTCTGCTTTCTGGTGTTATATGCCAGACATCATTACAGATGGTTGTCAGCCACCATGTGATTACTGGGAATTGAACACACGACATGGAAGAGCAGGCAATGTTTTTAACCACTAAGCCATCTAAACAGCCCCGTCCCTTTTTTCTTAATTTTTTTTTTTGATTTTTGAGACAGGGTTTCTCTGTAGCTTTTGTTTCCTAATCTGGAAGTAGCTGTTCTATACCAGGCCTGACTCTAACTCACAGAGATCCTCATGCCTACGTAAAATTTTTTTTGTGGCATATTAGCTTTACTTTGTTATCAAGTATGTGGTCAATTTTCTAGAAGTTTCTGTAGATGCTGAGGGTATATTTTTTAATATTTGGGTTGATCTACAGATATCAAGTCCATTTATTTAATTATGTCGATTATTTCTCTTATTTCTCTGTTATGTTTCTGTCTGGTTGACCTATCCATTGTTGAGATAGTGCTGCAGTCTCCAACTATTAGTGTGGTTTGAGGTGTAAATTTATTTCTGGTAATGTGGGTGCGTTTATATTACTGAAATTTATATTTGGTATTCATACTTCATCCCTCAAAATATACCTTCTATGAGTTTAAAGTTTCCATCTTATTCTCTTTTGATTGGTTTAAGTTAGAAGTCATTTTTGTTTCTACAAGTTAGTATTAGACCTTTTTCCTTTGCTTCTCTTAATATTCTTTCTTAATACTGTATCATTTGTGTTTTACGATGTGGTGAGGGTTTCTTCAACTCTATCCATTACCGGTTTGATTCGCTTCTTCTTGGTTTCCTTTCCTAGGGTATCTTTGGATTTTTCATTTCTTCAAAGTTGTTGTTATTCTTCCATTTGTTTACAGTTGTTTTTCACATTCTGTTTGATGGACCCTATCTCTTTTCTAATTTTAATTTTAAGGTCTATTTTTTCTTCCTCGGGATTAGGGTGTTCAAATTTTCCTGTTGTATATTCACTGGATTCTCATACTATCATGTTGTCTTTCACATTTTTGGAGGTATTCTGACATGACAGCATGCACATTTGTACCAATCCTGTTAGGAGAGTCTTGGCTGCTTGGTACGCTCTTTGCTGTGGCTAGGTGTGTGCTTGTGTTTTTTTCTTGGTCTGCCTTCTCTTAGTTCTCTTAGCCCTGGAGTCTCTTTTATCCACTCCACCCTGGAGTAGGCTGTGGTGGTGGACCTCAACACCCTGCATGTAGATAGGAGTCCTTGGTGGAAAGCTTGGATGGGATAAAGCCACTTGCTGGCAAGGGACATCACAGACAAAAGGGCGTGCTTGCTTGGGTACATGCTCAGTGTGATTAAGAAACTACTGCAACAGTTGCCCTCACTACTTTGTCCCCTATGCCCCAGTCCCCTTCCATTTTGTATTCTGGAGTTCCTATTTCCTTATTTTGCAGCAGACTTGTTGGCAATCATAAATCATAAGAATGAGAATATAAAAATGTTGGTTCTAGAAATGGAAAAGTAAAAGTGAAGAAATGTGTTTTTAACATTAGGAGAAAGAAAGCAGAATGTTAGCAGCTTTCTCTTCAGCTTAAGGTGATATGAGAGTCCCATCTGTCTGTGCTGTGAATATGGTTGCTTAATAACAAATCTGTTTCAGATAGTGTTTGAGCCAGTCAGGAAATTGAAAGTCAATGTTGATAGAAAGAAGGCAGAGTCAGAGAGAAGCAATATAGCTAGTATGGAGACAGATGATGGAATTTTACAAGGGAAGACAATATACAGATTAAAGGAGATTGCTTTAATTTATGATATGAGTTACCCATAAATACGCTTAAACTATTGTCCAATGAGTATTCCAAGTAATATGGTTTCTGTCTTATTATTTAGTTCTGAGCATCCGGAGCAAACAAGCAGCCTCCCAACCATATCCATTCGGTCCTCAGGAGGTAAGACATTTTCATCTTTTGATGTCTAATTTATTGAGCTCTTTATTTATTTTGGAGATTACTTTGGACATTAGTTTTTTGCATGTTGATAGATATTTATCTAGTTTCATTCCTCTACATGTTGACATACAGTTATGCCAGCACCATTTGTTGAAGATGAGATCTTTATTTCATTGTATAATTTTAGCTTCTTGGTCAAAAGTCAGCTGAACTTCTGTGTTGATTACTATCTGTGTCTTTGATTTGATTCCAGTGGTCTGTTTTCATGCCAATACCAAGCTGTTTCCAATACTTTATCTCTGTAATGGAGGTTGATGGATTGTCATGCCTCTGGAACTTACTTTCCTGTACAGGATTATGTTGTCCATCATTGGTTTTTTGATATTGATTATTGCTCTTTAAACTGACATTAAGAATTTGTTGTTGTTTTGGTATGGCTTCCATTTAATCTACAGATTGCTTTTGGACAGATTGCCATATTTATTATGTTTATTTTCTCTATCTAAGAACATGGGGAGATCTTTCCATTTCCTGGTGTATTTTCAATTTCTCTCACCAAAAGCTAAAAGTTACTTTTGTAGCATGGATGCCTTAGTGATCTTCTGGGAGGGCTTTTGATCATCATTTTGGAACCACCGTTATGACTGTTAGGTACGGTAAGTCCGACGTAGATAAGCGGCAGTACCTTACTGTGCGCTTCAGTCTCTTGTAGATAAAAGGCGCCCACAGATACTTTCATTTTCGGATACTTTCGTTTTCGCCGCACTTGTAAGACGGACGTAGATAAGCCGCGGGTGCCTGCTTGTCATCAAGGGCTCCTAGCAGTCCATTATCACAGCACTATAGTCGGTGTTAAAACAAAGACATAAATATTGCCCATCAGAAGCTGAAAAAGAGATTCATCGAGTGGCTCACTGGCATGCTTGCTCCGGTAAGGGGCAGCACCTTACTGTGCGCTTCAGTCTCTTGTAGATAAAAGAGCCGAGCACAGATACTTTCTTTTTCGCAGTACTTGTAAGACGGACGTAGATAAGCTGCTGGTGCCTGCTTGTCATCAAGGGCTCCTAGCAGTCCGTTATCACAGTACTAGAGTCAGTGTTAAAACAAAGACATAAAAATTGCCCATCAGACGCTAAAAAACTTCGAAATAGAGATTCATCGAGTTGCTCACTGGTATGCTTGCTACGGTAAGTGGCAGGACCTTACTGTGCGCTTCAGTCTCTTGTAGATAAAAGAGCCGAGCACAGATACTTTAGTTTTCAAGGCACTTGTAAGACGGACGTAGATAAGCCGCGGGTGCCTGCTTGTCATCAAGGGCTCCTAGCAGTCCGTTATCACAGTACTAGAGTCGGTGTTAAAACAAAGACATAAAAATTGCCCATCAGACGCTGAAAAACTTCGAAAAAAGATTCATCGAGTGGCTTACTGGTATGCTTGCTCCGGTAAGGGGCAGGACCTTACTGTGCCCTTCAGTCTCTTGTAGATAAAAGAGCCGAGCACAGATACTTTAGTTTTCAGGGCACTTGTAAGACAGATGTAGATAAGCCGCAGGTGCCTGCTTGTCATCATGGGCTACTCGCAGTTCGTTATCACAGCACTAGAGTCGGTGTTAAAACAAAGACATAAAAATTGCCCATCAGACGCTGAAAAACTTCGAAAAAAGACATTCATCGAGTGGCTCACTGGTATGCTTGCTCCGGTAAGGGGCATCACCTTACTGTGCGCTTCAGTCTCTTGTAGATAAAAGAGGCGCGCACAGATACTTTGGTTTTCGCAGCACTTGTAAGACAGACGTAGATAAGCCGCGGGTGCCTGCTTGTCATCAAGGGCTCCTAGCAGTCCGTTATCACAGTACTAGAGTCGGTGTAAAAACAAAGACATAAAAATTGCCCATCAGACTCTGAAAAACTTCCAAAAAGATTCATCGAGTTGCTCACTGGTATGCTTGCTCCAGTAAGGGGCAGTACGTTCCTGTCCGCTTCAGTCTCTTGTACATAAAAGAGGCATGCACAGATACTTTCTTTTTCGCAGTACTTGTAAGACGGACGTAGATAAGCCGCGGGTGCCTGCTTGTCATCAAGGGCTCCTAGAAGTCCGTTATCACAGTACTAGAGTCGGTGTTAAATCAAAGACATAAAAATTGCCCATCAGACTGAAAAACTTCGTAAAAGAGATTGATCTAGTGGCTCACTGGTATGTTTGCTCCGGATCGTTGATTCTACTCGTGGAAACGTCCTAGAAGAAGTCCAGGACAGTATGTCAGAAACTGAACGTACTGAGAGGTTGGGCGCGCACAGGAAGAAGGCCTCCCTGGTAAGTCTAAGGATGAGGGGATGAATACTTCGGACCCTTATGGTCCACAATGCACCATGATAACGAAAAGTAAGGAGAATGGCACATTAATCTCTATTCTCTTAGACAGTGTCATTATATGTGGATTGAGTGCATGTATAGTAAGACATTAATGACTAATAGATGATAATTTCTGTTATTTTTCAGTGAGAGTGGTTGTTAGAGTTTTGCTGATGTGAGTTTTTTTTGCTTGAGAATTAGTGTGTAAAGTTTTCATTCTTGCGTTGGTGTTTTCCTTTTAGTAACGCTGGGACCTTTTTAATCTACTTTATTTGTTGTTCCTTATGCTTCTTACACCTCTTTCTTAAGGTAATATATATTCTTTTATGTTTTGAAAGTTTCCTTTTGTAATTTTCTTGATTATATTTTCTGTGCCTTCTATCCCTCACTTTCTTAGGTTTTGTTTTCTGTTTTCCCAGATTTAATGTATGTTTTGTTAAAAATTTGTTAGGTTTCATGTTTTTATTTCATTACCTGAACTAGCATTCTTCAAACCTGAGATTCTCTCTTCCATCTCTTTTATTCTGTTTGTTGTACTTCCCTCTGTAGTTTCTGTTCATTTTTCCCTGGATTTCATATCTGGGGTTTCTATTGTTTTCTTTATGGCTTATATTTCAGTCTTTGGTCTCAAATCGTTTTCATCAGCAGTCTGGTTTTTTTCCCCCTTCATTATCTTGCTTCTTTTGTGTGATTTTTAATTTTTTTCATATTTCAGCTTTTTTTCTTCGTTTTTTTAGTTAGATTTTCATTTCACTTTATGTCTTTATCATCTCAATAAACTTATCTTCTTACATAAGTATAGTCCTTTTTCCTTTGTTTTGAAATGTGCCTGGTCTGTGATCACGTGATTCTGATGTTTCAATGTGACCTCTTAGAATGTTGTATAAATTATTGCATTATAGTCGACCAACTTCTTCTTTTCATTTTACCTTGGCAGTGTCTTGCATCTTGTTCAAATTGTTACAGTGGCTGTCTGAGTCTTTGGGAAGTGTTCTTGGTCTGCACTGTGGTTTGGGGGTCTCATTTCTCCTGCTCTTTTTCTTCCTTTTTACTTTATTGCTCCTTTGGTTTGCAAAACAATATTTTCCCAGCTTCATGTCATCTGCCCCAGGAGGAGCCTGCACTTTGAGCCAGTTCTGTGTCTCCACAATTTCATTGTTTTTATTTTTATTTGAATTCAAATGGTGTTTTAACCATAAAGTATGCAATTATTATGTTTAGTCAAATATAAAACTGATACATAATCAAACATAAAAAAGTATTAGCATGATTACGATAATCATACCACTGGAGGTATGAATAATGATTTGTAAGAATCCCTTAAGATCTAAACCTGCCAAGTTGTCATCAAAAATTTGTTCAATGTTTGAGGGTTATGATTTAACAAAAGTCCTATGTAAGTGATCATTGAAATATTGAGCAGAGGCATTTCCCAGAAGATAAGCGGGAATATTATTCCATTCCCGTAAAAAATCTTTATAATCCAAATTATTAATGCAAATAGTGGTTGAATTCCAATCACAACAAACACAAAGTAATTTAATTAGTTCCTTCAAGCAACGATACAGGTTTTTTTTTTTGCTTTGGTACATCAATTTCTGTTCAAAGTCGAGCATATAATTAAACCTGCTGAAACCAGCTTATGAAAATATGCCATTGCTCTACAAAGTCTTTTGTCTGCAAGGATGTATGTAAAGCGATACTAGCCACATTAGCAGTATCAACAACAGCAACAAGGTCAGGAATTACAGCTCTTACTGAACCTAACATGAACTTTGTTCTTTTCAATATATTGAAGAATTCAACAAAAATATCATCTATAGAATTTTGATATCAAGCATGACCTTAGTTTATAGTCAGCTAAATTTGTGTATGTTGCTCTAATATCATAAGTGATGATGATAAAACTGAATAGAGGAATTAATGCATGACTACAATTGCTAATCATTAAAACTAATTCCAGTAGGACAATTGATTCTTTCAAAAAAATACATATGATAGCGGCACTGAAGCAGTAACATTACTTCTAAATAAGGTAAATACATAAGTAGAAGTGGATACTGGTGTTCCAAATAATGATCCATTTAAAACCTGAACAGGTTTAACGGTAGCTACTATTTGCCAATTATGCATCTGTTTGGCAGCTTTCACTCTGAATAAGGCAATAAGATCATCACTGATTCTTCCATCTCCCCATGCAGACAACAGCTTCCATTTACCGTTTTATTACTGGTTTGATTCATCATTGTACCAATAATCAAATCAGAAGAGGTAATATTCCTTTCAGAACAAGTGTTAATAAAGTCACTATATGTACGACAATTGATCCATTTATTTTGAATTTTTTCCAAATTTTCAGAAAGAAATTTTCCATATAAATGGCTTATATTTTAACATATAATATTTAAAATATGGATATAGGGGATATGCAAATTCATAATTTTCAGTATTATTATCCAAGGTCTCAGTCATGGACTGTGCTCAGAGTCTTTGAGGATGATTGCTAGATTTTCCTATTTTAATAATAGGTTGTTACCACTGCTGAAATCCCATTGAAAACCAAGCGCCATTTCCAAATAGTATTGGCTCCCTTTTATCCATATAAGTAATACTATATGGAGTCCCATCAAAATCATTCAGATGAGTTAAATTATTCCAAGGAGGAGTAAGGATACTGGGATTGTTATACACTAACACATCAGTATCTACCCAAAAGACAGGCTGAAACATTGTTGGGTTAGGGACATAAGCCCATTAACTTACATCTGATCCCCGAACTGAAGAGACAGATAGCAGAGCCATCAGGGCCGGAAAATGATGTTCATCCATAACAGCTATTCTGGACTGCTGTATAATAATCTGAACCTAAGATGGCAAGAGATTTCACCCGACCCCATGATGGTTAGGATGAGGACCTATGTCATCAAGGTCGCTTCCATAGAGAGAATTGCCATAGAGAGAATTTGTCTTCTTTGACAGAAGGGCCATCATGAGTCCATTGGAAACCTGTCTTTATTTTCTGCTCTTTTCTTAGTTCTGATACATAACTGATGCACATCTTGCAGAGTAACAAGACTATCTTCTCCCTTTCAGCATTATCAATTCCAGCTGCCATTCATTACCTTGCATTTTTGTCCCCTATTTATTAATTTCGGCATTTGTGGTGTTTATAAAACGTTTCTTTGCGGATTAAGTTATGCGCATGCAGCGTATTTAGGAAATTTTATATAAACAACGCTTGCTGTAAATTGGCTCTCCCATTATTCTAAAAAACACATTAATTCAAAACTTCCTTTTTCCTCTTTTTGATTTTTTTAAATTTGTTTTATTGACTCATGGACACATTTAACAATAGCTTGTTCTTGTGGATTATATTAAATACTTGTAACAAGAGCAATGATATATGATTCACAGAACCTAGGAAATTCTTTAGAATTATATAAGTATGTCCATTATCTGTTTTAGTAAAAGAGGTAACACAGGTGATGGAAAAGGTGTTGTATAACGTGTGTGTTCTCCAGCTAACGGAGTAGCCCATATAAATGAACAAAGAGTATCTATGGTTACTTAGGGGAATGATAAACGTTCAAATTCTCTAATGAGTAATAACCATTTGCAAAATTTCATTTGATTGAGATCCTTGATGATTAGCCCACTGAGTAATGAAATGGATATGTAACAGATGACAAATTGAAGAATTTAAAATAATTTATTTAGCTTGTTGAAATGGAATTTTATGTTTGACATGTACATTATTATCATTAGTATGTAAATGTTCATGTTCTCCCTGAACAAAGGAAAAGGTACTAATTTATAACGTGAGGATTTTCAAATTTAATACATCCATGCAAATTTGTGTTTTCGTGCATGAGTAAGAGACTTTATTTTGATTTAAGAGCTAAAATGAATTTAAACAAAGTTAACAGAATGCTTACTGGAACGAAGTACGGCATTAAATGTATTTTTAACAATTACTACAATATAAGCTCAATCACCTACAATATTTAATTCTTGAGGTAAATCTTGCTTGGCTTTTACAACAGCATACAATTAATTTTGTTGTATGGACGAGTAATCTGTAAGTACTACCCAGTACTTATATTCTGTCCAATAATCACTTAGTTTTTCAACCATCATTAAAAATAGTTAATGCATCAGGTGAAGGATTGAAAGCTAAAATTTTTTTTGAAGATTTATTTATTAATTATGTATGCAGCATTCTGGCTTGCTCGATGTATGCCCGCACACCAGAAGAGGGCGCCAGATCTCAGTACAGATGGTTGTGAGCCACCATGTGGTTGCTGGGAATTGAACTCAGGAGCTCTGGAAGAGCAGCCAGGGCTCTTCACCTGAGCCATCTCTCCAGCCCCTGAAAGCTACAATATTATTCATTAAAAATGTAAGTACTCCCACAATTTTCTGTGGGTAAATGATATTCAAAGTTCCAGTAATAGAAACTACATGAATTTGTAAGCTTCTTTAATCTAAAACATGTATTCTACTTTTTCTTTTGGAAATGCAAAAATGATAGTAGAAAAGTTTAGACCTGTGAAAGTCAGACATCGTGGTTGAATTCCATAGACTACCATTTGTTTATAACTCATTGTTTTTGAAAATATATGCTTTTTGTTAATCCATTCAATGGGAAATATATTTTCAGCCGAAGAGCCTGCAGGATATTGATAAGTATCCAATAATAATATTTTAAATGGATTGTTTTTTCAAAAAATCCATTTTCTTAGGATCATGGGCCAAGTTAGGTTCTATGAGCAAATTTAAAAGGAGATCGATGGCAATATAATTCCTGATCCCATTGACAAAGAGGCCATATATTTGATTTTTTTTTATGCATGGTCATTACTTGTGCTGCTGGCACTACTTTCTGTTTTGACACAGTGACCAGTTATTTTCATTTGCTTTTCTTTGAGGATAGTAAAACTCAAATTATATAGACCAGAAACAGACAGATACTTTCTCACCCTATCTCATAGCTTTTTCAGCATTAGCTTTAATTCTTTACCAAGTAGGTGCCTTCTGGATACCAAAGAATTATAAGGCTTTATTATTTCCACACACATTTCTAAATCAGAAAAATAAACGTGAACCCCTTGAGTTTTTATTGAATGATTTAGCGTTGCTAGGTACAGAGAAGATTTGGCTTGTCCCGTAACCCTGTAATGAGGATTACTTATCTGGTAATATTTTACACTTCCTAACTTTTACTCTTTATGGTCCCTGTTCCGGTGACACTTATCAACATTTACTGCATTGTAGACCCTTGATATGGTTGTCTTGTAAATCAGTACACTGGGATGCAGAGTATAAACAACTGCACAATAAGATTTCTTTATTATGGCTTTTTATACATACTCAAAAGCACAACCTCAACTCTGAAACCCCTCTGTACTCACGAACATGGTCATGACCAACTCTTTCCTCTCCTTGCCAGAACAATACCTCAGTTAATATCAGTAATAAAAATGAAAATAAGTACATAGAAACAAGGCAACACGTATACAGAAGCAAAGCACTCCTTTGTGACTGGTAGAGTGTGAACACCTGAGCTCAAATGTCAACTCTATCCATGGTATAGATTCTGAGAGAACATTTGAGAAATAGGCAGAGTTTGCTTTCATCTATGCTTGTTTTCTCATGCAACCGTTTCCCGACTTTGTCTCATTTATACCACGAGTAGCCTGCACTCTAAGGTAGTTTGGTGCATTCATTATTTTCCTTTTCTTTGATTTTTATTTGTGGTAAAAGGAGTATTAACCATAAAGTATGAAAATTTTCCGCATTTGAAACAAACATCATCAAAAATAGAAAGGCATAAGAATGATTGCAATAAGCATACTAACAGAGGTATGATTAATACCTTGTGTGAATCCCTTAGGGTCTAATTTTCCATATTATCCGGTCAATTCATCATCATAAATGTGTGCAATGGTGGAAGAATCTGAATCAGGATATGATTAGGAAAAGCAAGTCCTATATCATCACGCAAGTGCTCAATGAGAGATTGAAAAGCAGCATTGCCCAAAAGATAAGGTTGAATAACCTTCTATTCATGTTAAAAATCATTATGAGCTTTATCAGTAATGCCAATAGTTATTGAATTCCAAATACAAGGCAAAGTAATAAGTTCTTGCACAGATAAATATTTCTTTCCCAACCATCCCACAGTTTGCTTAAGTCCATCAATCTCTGTCTGAAGTAGAGCATGTATTTGAGCTTGTTGAGTCCAGTTCCTGATAAACTTTATACTGTTGCCCTACAAAATGCTTTGTTTGCAGGGATGTATGTAAAGCAATACCAGTCACAGAATCATTAGCAGCAACAGCGATAAGGCTAGGAATTACAGCTATTACTAAATCTAACATGCAATTTGTTCTTTTCAATATCTTATTTAGGAATTCTACAACATGATGATCTAGAGAACTTAGAGCCCAAGAATGACCTAGGTTTACAGGCAGCCAAATATGTGTATTTTGCTGTAGTGTCATAAGTGATGAGGATTAAATTTAACAAAGGGATTAATACATGAATATCATAGAAAATCTTTAGTACTAATTCCAGTAGTGAAATTGACTCTTCCAGGTTAAAATACATATGTAAGTAACTAGCACATAGGTAGTAACATTAGTATTACTGAATAAGGTAATTTTACAATTAGAACCAGATACTGCTGTTCCAACAAATGTGCCCTTAAAGAGCTGAACAGGTTTTAAGGCAGCTATCTGTATTGCATTATGGGCTGTGTGGAAGGCAATCAATGCCAGAAAATGGCCTCCTGTTAACTTTTTATTATTGGCTTGATTCATCCTGGTAACACTAAGCAAATCACAAGTTGTGATATTGCAGAACAATCGTTACAAAGTTAACCATATGGGCCCCAATTGACCCATTTGTATTGAAGTATTTTTCCAAATATGCTCAACATTTTTCCAAAAGATGGCTGATGTTTGAAATTGTAATGTGTATAATCTATACATACAGGTTATGCTGTTTCTTAATTTTCAGTGCCAATATCCCATGCATGATTAATGGGCTATGCTGAGAGCCTCATGTATTTTTTTTAAGTTTATTTATATCATGGATTGTGTTACTGCATTTATGACTGTTGTATCATCCCTGCATCTCTGGGATGAGGCTGAATTTATTATGTAGGTTTTTAAAATATATTCCTGGATCTGGTTTGCCATCGTTTTATTGAGTATTTTGTTGTTCATGCTCATTACTGAGATTAGTTTTTAATTCTTTTCCTCCGTTGATTCTTTGTATGATTTCGCATCAATCTTACTTCATACTCATAAAACGAGTTCTGGCAATGTTCCTTCTGGTTATATTTTGTGCAACATTTGGAGGAGTACAGGAAGTTCTGATGGAATTCTTCATTAAAACCATTTGGCCCTGGAATATTTGGTTAGCTTTTGATGAGAGCTTCGATTTCCTTTAAGAGTATATGCCTAGGGGGCTGGAGAGATGCCTCAGTGGTTAAGAGCATTTCCTGCTCTTCCAAAGGTCCTGAGTTCAATTCCCAGCAACCACATGGTGGCTCACAACCATTTGTAAAGATGTCTGGCGCCCTCTTCTGGCCTTCAGGCATACAGACAGAATATTGTATACATAATAAATAAATAAATTTAAAAAATTAAAAAAAAGAGTATATGCCTATTTAAATTGCTCATCTAAGCCTTATTTTATTTTAGGTAAATGGTGACTAGCCAGAAAATTGTTCATTTCATTTATGTTTCACAATTTTGTGGAGTACAGGTTTCTGTGGTATGATCTATATTTTTTATAATTTTATAAATTTTATAATTTTTTATAATTTTATGTTTAAAATCTATTTCTTTCTCTGGATTAGGGTGTTCAAATTCTCCTGTTGTAAATTCCCTGGCTTCTCATACTATCATGTTGTCTTTCAAATTGTTGGAGGTATTCTTACATAAATGCATGCACATTTGTACCAATCCTGTTAGGAGAGTCTTGCCTGCTTGGTATGGTCTTTGCTGCGGCTACCTCTGTGCTTGTGGTTTTTTCTTGGTCTGTCTTCTCTTAGTTTCCTTAGCTCTGGAGTCACTTATATCTATTCCACCCTGGAGTAGACTGTGGTGATGGACATCAACACACTCCAGATGGATAGGATTCCTTGGTGGCAAGCTAGGATGGAATAGAGTATTTTTGCATTCATGTTCATAATTGAGATTAGTTTTTTCTTCCCTTCCTCTTTTGAGTCTTTTTGTTTTCGCATCAGTCTTACGGCGTAGTCATAAAAAGAGCTCTGGCAATGTTCCTGGTTATGCTAGAGACAATGGTACCTTTAAAATTAGCCAACTTATTTTTGCTGGAAGGGCAAGCTGTTTGAAAGCATGGTCCTCCAGTGAGGTGCGGGGTAACCCTTGGTGGAGCTCAGCACAGCACCTGTACCATCCCCCTGTTTGGGATCCCACTGTACCTTCTGTGCATGGCTGTGGTTCTGACTTGCTCCAGGTTGGCTTTTCTGATTTCACTTACGGCAAAAATCACTCGAAATCAAGAGGGGCGATTCATCATAGCAGGTATCAATCTTGGCTTCATCTTGGACCATATTGGACACTTTGAAAAGTATAGGTGACTGGCCCCACCCACCCCTTAGATATGATGTGCATGGTTGGGGTGTGACTTGAGCGTTTAAAGTTTTGAATGTTCCTCAGATGATTTCAGTGTGTAGACAAAATGGAAAAGTAGCTGTGTTTAAAGAATTTTCCACATTTGGTTGACAACAGGGTGAATCAAGATGAATCTCACCTGCCTTCTCCCTGAAGAGGATAACTAGGGTCAAGGGAAGTGACAGCAGAAGCCTATTAGAAATTAGTGCCTGAGTTTCTCCATTACTTTTAGCAAATGGTACCCTTGCTCTGTCTACAGGACAACATAATTAAAATTGTCTTCTATATAATTTAGCAGTAGAAGGGACTACCTCACACTTTGTCTTAGAAGTGAGATTTGGTTTTAAATACTAATAGAAGAGAGTAAGAAATCTGTAGGTGTGCCAGTAAAATGAAGAAAACATCATTGAGAGGACCACATTACTTTCATATGCATATCAGAATATACATTTAGAGCAATTTAGTTCATTGAGCTCTTTCTTCCTTAAAATATCTTTTACAAATTTAAGATTAATTTTGAAATAATGATAAAATTGTTTCTCAGTCAGCGAGTCTCCTCCCCCATTTCCTTGCTCATCATCTTCATCTCTTAACAGTATTTTGCCTCACCTGAAGAAAGTCTTAAAAATGCTTTGCTGGCTCTATGCATGTTCATTAAGCCCGTGTGAGTGAAAGAACCTGAAAAGTGGCTCAGTGGATATGTGCCTCCTTAGTTTAGTGATCAAAGTCAGTAGCTGGGAAGTTACACATGAATCTTATAGTGCACTTAAATACTTAGTAGCCTGGCTCCTAGAGATACTTGTGTCATGGTCTTCAGAATCTTCCAGCAAAATTATGCCTGACACCCACTGCCACCTCCAAGTGCTGCGATTAAAGGCATACACTACCATGCCTTGCCTACTTTATTTTTTTGACTCTGAATAGACCATGTGGAGATTCATAAGGCTATGTCTTCCTCCTCCTCCTCTTTCCCCTTCTTCCCGTTTTTCTCCTCTTCCTTCCCCCAGCCCCTAACTCCCTTCTCCTCTTCCAGGTGCCCAGGCACTTTGACATCAGAGTTACATCTCATGCCTGCCCTGCTTATTGTTTATCTGTCCTTCAGATATGACCCATTTCCCTCAAGTCTTCTCATTCTTGGAAGGCCTGTCTGTCTGTCTTTTATTTTTGGACGAACACTTGTTTTCTGAACTTTCGTTACTTGTGTGACGTTACTTGTGTTACTGTCGTTATTGCTTGCCTAAACTTAGGGCTAAACTGTGCTGTTATATCCATGGAAGATTAAGGATGCAGGAGAGGAGAATTGAAGTACCCCAGAGTCTGGGGAACCACTGCTTGGATGAGCCTGTTAATGGTATGCTACACTCATTGTGCCCCAGTTTGTTTGCAGATGTCAACCGTATTTCAGTTTGAAACCATTCCACTAGTCTTATACTTGCAGTTTATTTATTTGGACAAGAGTCTCATTGTTGTAGTTCTGGCTGACCTGGAACTAAGATACACCTTCTTCTGCCTCCCAAATATTCGGTTTGAGATATATATATGACCACTCTTGGCTATATTTGATTTTATTTGCTACATAGGAGTTATAGCATGGGGTATTGTGAGCTATCTCAATGCATGTACACAGTGTTAATGATCATGTCACGGTAACTGGTGTATCTATCACCTCCAATATTTTTTTGTTTGTGCCAGGAACTTTCAAAATCCTCTCTGCTATTGACTTGGAAACATTTCACTAAATTTTTGTTAACTGTAGTCATTGTACTACTGTGTGGAACAGTAGAAGTTGTTCCTCATAATCCCCTGATATTACAAAACCTGAATGTTTGTGCCCCTGGAAATAAGAATAGGAGCCTGGTAGTGGTAGTGCATCCCTTTAATCCAAGCACTTGGGAGGCAGAGGCAGGTGGATCTCAGTGAGTTTGAGGCCAACCTGGTCTACAGAGCAAGTTCCAGGACAGGCAAAAAAAAATAAAGAAACCTGGGCGATGCCTTTAATTCCAGCACTCGGGAGGCAGAGGCAGGTTGATCTCTGAGTTCGAGACCAGCCTGGTCTACAATGCTAGTTCCAGGATAGGCTCCAAAGCCACAGAGAAACCGTGTCTCGAAAAAAAAAAATAAAAAGAAAGAAAGAAAGAAAATAAGAATAAGTGCGGCAGGTGAGTGTAGCTCAGTGGTAGAGGGCTGCTTTACAAGATTCCAGCTTGTGGTTCAAAGCCCATGGGTCATGACCTCCTGGGGCTGAATGACCCTTTCACAGGGGACACATATCAGATATCCCGCATATCAGATATTTTCTTCACAATCCTTAACAGTAGCAAAATTGTAGTTATGAAGTAGCAATGATGTAAGCATGAATTCTAATTCTTATTAATAATAAAAACTGAGAGTCAGATACTGGGTGTTAATGCTGAAGATCAGAGAAGCAGAGTGCCAGCCACTAGAGAGTTTTTACTTCTACCAGTGCACAAACCAAGGGGCAATCCTGTCTTCAGACTGCATCTCCAGACTGTATCTGTCTCCACTAAACCTTCAGACTGCAGTGCTCTTGACTCCTCCCTCTTTATAGTCCTGTCTAGTTCTATCTACCTCCCTAGTGCTGGGATTAAAGGTGTGAGCCCCCACTCCCTGGGTTTTAGTGATTTAGCTTTGCACTACGATCTTCAGACAAGCTTTGTTTGTTAAAACACAAACAATAACCGTACACAGTGAAATATGGTTTGGGGTCACCACAGCATAAGGAACTACATTAAAGGGTCACAGCTTTAAGAAGGTGGAGATCCACTGCTCTAGAGCACCACCACCAATAGTGGTAAAACAATCTACATAAAAATCTAGCATACAAATGATAGAGATTGCTAACTGCATTGCAATTTAATGATATTTATAAATATAAAGATGATATGCAAAGGTTCCATACTGCAATGCCATCCAAGCACAGTGGCTGTGAAGGAACTGGCCGACCTTCACGACCTGTGAAAATGTAAGTTATCAGGATAAAGCTGCAGGCAATGTTTGTACTAACTTAACTGCTATTCAAGGATCCCTTCAGTGCTTAATGCTATGTTGGTGTGCAGAATTGATGCAATGCCCTTCAGAATGCCATGCACTGAGCCAGCTATATAGCTAACTGACTTCTATTCCTAGTAAGTGAATATTCTCTGCCCGTAACTTGCTGTGAGCATATCTTTAAATTAGGTATTATCTTATTTTCCCAAATAATTCCTGTCCAAGTAACATACCTTGCACCTAAAGAGTTAGAGCTTTGGGCAGGAGTTTGTGTGGCTGTGCTTCATTTAGAGGTAGTTATTTAGATGTATTTCACAATGGGGTGATGCATACATTTTATCATAAAAACCAATACAAAATTAAAATTCCCATTGTGAACTCTAAGGGTATCTTACCCTTGACCAGGTGTGGAGAACTGAGGGCAGGCCACGGATCTCTTAGTTTACACTAGTGCATGAGAACTATTTTTGGTCTCCTCATTAGTAGAATTTCTGTTTTCACATTTAGCTAATTTCTTAGGTCTTAAGACAAACTTCTGTAGTGTCGTTTTATTAGTATTTTTAAAAATAAAGCTTGGAAAAGTAAAACAGCCACACTGTCCAGTCTTACTGACTATGCAGCAAATGACACATACTTTAATCCCAGTAGTTACAATGACATACACCTTTAATCCCAGTAGCCACACTAGTTTACCATAGAAACCAAACAGTAGTGGTGCATGCCCTTAATCCCAGAATTAGAGATGATTAAAAAATGGGAGGAGACAGCTCACAGTCACAGTCTCATTCTGAGACTTTCTGGCGGCAGGATCACTATTTTCGGACTGAGGTTAAGGTCAGAGCCAGTGACTGACTGCTTTCCTTTTCTGGTCTTCTGGTTGAACCCTAATACCTGTCTCTGAGTTTTTATTAATCATGCTCCCACTCCTATATCTATATGTTGAAACCTCAGTATATAGACATACCTTTCTTCATATCTGCGTCCACAGTAGCTTCTCTGCACTTTTCCTGGTGGCAAGCATCATAAACCCAACAGTTGGATGTATCTTCAGGAGAGAACTGTGCTTAGCTTTCAGATGTGTTGAAAATGTCGTCATAGAGGTCACCCACCTTATTTTGTGTCCACCGCAGATGGAAGTGACAGGGAAGCTCCTTGGTCCTGACACAGGGGTACAGTGCACATAGTACCCCAGCTGGAGCAGGAGATTTTGTGTTACCTTGATGATTCCCATAATTTTTACTTTAGCCAGTGCACCGTTTGGTTAGAAAACCCAATTAAAACGTTTGACACAGTAAACTAATAAAACAGTCTTACTTTTCCCCACTCCGTATTTTTCTAAGCAGCTATGAGGGGTACTCATCTTCTCATGGAAATGAGCACGTTCGTCTACAATGCACTCTGAAGCTCACCCACATTAGGTTTCACTAAGAGCACATATAACTGAATGTGGTTTTCCTCGGTTGCATTCTTTTTGGGAAAATTTTCCTTAGATTTTGAAATTAGGAAATCATTGAAATTCCTAAGATTTACCAGTATTAAGCATTAAATGCCTTTCCATGTTTTCTTCTGCATTCCCTTGTTTAAGTGTGATGAATGCATGTCTATCAATATGTCCGTCATTTTCTCCAGAAGTGAAGAGCCTGTGTTTCAGGCTTAATCAGGTTTTGTTTTTCTCATAATGTTGTCTGCTTGCTCCTTCTACCATAAGAAGTAAAACCATGGGCTCCAGATTTCATGTCACAGAATTTGACTTGAATGTCAGGATTATTTATAAATTAGTTAGTGACCTAAATAATTAAATTTTAGCAAATGTGAGAACGATATTGACTTACACAAGTAGTCTAATACTGCTGGTGTATGAATTTCCTACTTTGTAAATCATATGTAGCTCTCCCACAGCCAGCATTACTCTCAATAGTGGAAAACTTCAAAGCTTCTATTTTAAAAGGAGGAGGAGATACTCACACTCATCCCATAAGCAACTGAGGGCCCCAGGAAGAACAGATTTTTAGAAAGGCAAAGGTGTTGGAAGAAGTGTCTAGGTCAGAAGTTCTCAACTAGTGGGTTGTGATTCTTTTGGAAGTTGGACAACTTTTTTGCAGGGGTTGTCTAAGTGTCTATGACCACTGGAAAACACAAATAATTTACTTAAGACTCAACACTAGCAAAATCAGTTATGAAGTAGCAATGAAAATAATTTTATGGTTGGGAGTCAACACAGCATGAGGAACTATATTAAAGGGTCACAGCATTAGGAAAGTTGGGAACCACTCATCTATGTCCTAGATTATAACCAGGGTTTGTTTTCAAAGCAACTAGGGAAAGTAAAAACCTTACATATGCTTTCATAACCTGTCTACCAGTGACTGTTTCAGCTGGACCAGGGTGAGGCTTGGATCTGCTGAAGGAACAAGATCACCTAATTTATATATATGAAAAAACCTTGTTTACTAACTAGAAAATGATGAGAAACCAATACCTTGTAAGCTCAGTATGCAGAAAACTGTATGTGCACATGCACACCATGGAAGTGTGAAGCTCTATTCTGTGTACACCTTGACTCAGAACTTTCCAAATTATAGAACTGTTCTACATGTTTCTAGTAGGAACATTATGAAGGGAAAGGGGAGACAGGGAAGGAAGGAGTTAACCACCTCTAACTGCACAATCACATGAAGGGCTTGCTCTTCTGCTTGTTTCTGTTCTTCCAAGCCCATGCAGAGAAGGAAATTAAAACATGAGTTGAAAAGGCTGTGTCCTGGGTGGTTTGTCAGCTGCACAAGGTCTGGTTGATCAAAGGAGATGGACATAGAAAATCTGCTCATTTTCTTTTTACCTTGTTTGGGAAGTTATTCTAGATAGAAAAGAATAGAGTTAAGCACAGCTGATAGCAGCACTTTCTCAGGTATGTTCTGCTTGCTAGAGGCAAGCTTCCTGGGGCTGGAGAGATGGCTCAGAGGTTAAGAGCATTGCCTGCTCTTCCAAAGGTCCTGAGTTCAATTCCTAGCAACCACATGGTGGCTCAGAACCATTTTTAATGGGGTCTGGTGCCCTCTTGTGGCCTTCAGGCATACACACAGACAGAATATTGTATACATAATAAATTATTTGAAAAAAAAAGAGAGAGGTTCACTGAGTTTTATAAGTTTTATAGCTGGGTAGGTATGTTGATTTCTCTTTTCCTTTGGCAGCTTGCATAGCATCTTCAGGTACTACTAGAGCTAGTCCTTGGGAAGGAGGCTTGCAGGTCAGTTCCAACTCTATTTCCCCGAGGTCTATGTCTGAAATGTGTAGTATCTTTAACAAAGGCACTGAAACTATATCAATAGCTATGTCAAAATGGAAAAGAATTTTCCAATAATAAAAATAGTGGGAAAGTTACAGTAAGTAAGGTTTTTTGGACTGTATAAACACTAAATTTCTGGATGTCAAGCAGCAGTTTTATGTTGAGGTATAGCAACTTAATATTAGGGGATCCTGGAAAAGTGACTAAAAGTTTGTACAGTTGAAGCACAGACAAATGCAGTCACCTTTAAAATGTGTAAACTCGTGATGAAACATTTGAGTACTGAGACTGTGACTCAGTGTAGAGTATTTGTTTAGTATGGGTGAGACACGGGCTTTGTTCCTGATATCCCCCAACAGTCCTTCGGTCTTCCTTTTGGTGCTTAAATTGATTTTCTTTTAGGAAGAGAAATTTCTGTTGCACGAATAATAAAAACCTAGAGATAGATATTGGGTTCAAGTTGAAGATCAGAAAAGCAAAGCAGTCAAGCAACTAGAGAGATCTTATCTCTACCAACTCTCAGACGAACAAAAAATATTCTACTCTCTGCCCAGTCATATTGCTCCTGTCTTCACCTCTCTCCATTAAAGGTGTGTGATTCCCAAAAGCTGGGATTAAAGGTGTGAACCATCACCACCTGGATCTGTTTGTGGATTGATTTTCTGTAGCCCAGGGTAGCCTTGAACTCAAAGAGATCCATCTAACTCTGTCTTCTGAGTCCTGGGATTAAAGGTATGTGCCACAACTCCCTGGCCTGTGGGGCTGACTAGGGTGGCTGCTTTGCCTTCTGATCTCCAGTAAAACTTTATTTATTAGAACACAAATACTATAACACTAAAAATGTCCAATGTTTTTGAGGATGCAGTGATCAAAAGAGATAAAAGTGTACAATTTATTAGCTTTGAAAAGCAGTATGCAATTTTTTGTAACTCTCTCAAAGGTCTTAGTGCTTGAACTCATAAATTCATTTTAGAAATTTGTCTAAAATAGCCAGAAAAACAAACATAAGAAACTGTGTATAGGGGCTGGAGGGATGGCTCAGAGGTTAAGAGTACTGATTGCTCTTCCAGAGGTCCTGAGTTCAATTCCCAGCAACCACATGGTGGCTCACAACCATCTGTAATGAGATCTGGTGCCCTCTTCTGGTTTGCAGCATATATGTAGGAAAAACACTGTATACATAATAAATAAATTCTAACAAAAAAAAACTGTGCATAGCAAGTTTAAGCCCAGCATGGAATCATGAAAATGGATCGCTACCAGTTAAATACCGAATGTGAAAACATTCCATTTCTTCCTTCATACTGGACATTTCCATTTGTGTTTGGGGAAATCTAACAGTTGAGGAAAAGGCTAAGGGAAAGAAACAATGAGTGAGATCTGTGTGTTGTATTTTTTATTTTGCTCACAAGGATAGGAAAGACAACTTAAAAAGTAATGCAGCAGAAACAGTAGACTGGGGGCACAGAGGTGAGGGGGAGGGAATGAGAGGAGAGGAAGGAGGGGAAACTGCAGTCGGGCTGTAAAATAAATAAATAAAAGTAATTCAGAGGTTGTCATTACCATCAGAAACCAAATGTTTGCTGTTGTTATCATTCTGCATCATCCTGAAGTTAAACAGTCTGAAAGTGATCTTTGAAACCTTGGAAGATGGCTATAGAATGCTACAGGGATTACTCTGGTCACTTGTTGGTTAGTTGGTCTTTCTTCAGAGATAGGGTCTTACTGTGTGGCCCACGTTGGCTCGGACTTGATGCATTCACTTGCCTCCGCCTCCTAAGTTCTGTGATTGTAGACCTTCCCTACCCAGATATTTACATCTCCTGTTAGGTCTTATTAACGTACATGTTTTTCATGTGCAAAGAAAGTGATGTTTTCAAGCTTTGACATGATCCATTGTTTTTGAAAAAAAAAGTATAGATTTGACTTTTGTATACACAATTTTTGGATCCTACATTCTTGGCACCCAGGCCATTCTTGAGGAGCTGTGGTTATCTTTGTGATTTAAAATTTTGGTTTCACTTGCTATTTTTTGTTTGGTGTATGGTTTAAGGAGAAATAGAACAGTATCTCTAGCCTTAAAATGACAAGGAGTTGGGGCTAGAGGAGTGGTCAGCAGTTAAGAGCACTGGCTGCTCTTCCAGGGGTCCTGGGTTCGAGTCCCGGCCACCACATGGTGGCTCACAACCATCTGTAATGGGAACGGGTGCCCTCTTCTTTCGTGCAGGCACACATGCAAATAGAAGCACTCACACACGTAAATAATTCTTCTAAAAATAGCAAGAAATTGGGCTATGTTTAAGATTAATGAAAACCTTAGTTAGGCAGTGTTCATTTTTACTTTATTTTTCCATAAAATTTCTTTATTCTCTGGATTGGTTAAACTAACTACTTGCTGCTGATGTTTTTTTTTTCTTTTGTACTTTTGAGACACGATTTCAATGTATCCTTGACTGTTCTGAAATTCTCTATGTTGACAAGGCTGGCCTTGAACTCAAAGAGATCTGCCTGCCTCTGCCTCTCAAGTGCTGAGATTAAAGGTGTGTGCCACTATGCCCATGCCCATGTCTAACTGCTTTAAGATTCTTTATAGTGTGTGCATGTGTGTGTATGGTGTGTGTGGTTTAGTGTGGTATGTGTGGTGTAGTATGGTGTGTGTCATGTGTATGTATGTGTGTGTGGTGTATTGTGATGTGTGTGTGTGTGGTGTGTGTATGTGTGTGTGGTTTAGTGTGGTACGTGTGGTGTAGTATGGTGTGTGTCATGTGTATGTATGTGTGTGTGGTGTATTGTGATGTGTGTAGGTATGTGTGTGTGGTGTAGTGTGTAGATGTGTGTGATGTGGATGGTGTGTATATGTATGTGTGGTACATGTGATGTAGTGTGGTATAGTGTGGAGTGTGTGATGTGTGTATGTATGTGGTTTAGTTGTATATATGTATATATGTGTGTGGTGTAGTGTGTAGGTGTGTGTGTGGATGGTGTGTATGTATGTGTGTGGTGTGTGTATGTATGTGTGGTGTGTGTGTGATGTGTGTGGTGTGTGTATGTGTGTGGTGTAATGTATGTGTGATGTGTGTGGTGTGTGTATGTGTGTGGTGTGTGTGATGTGTGTGTGGTGTGTGATGTGTGTGGTGTGTATGTGTTTGGTGTAGTGTGTAGGTGTGTGTGTGTGGATGGTGTGTATGTATGTGTGTGGTGTGTAATGTGTGTGTGGTGTGTGTATGTATGTGTGGTGTGTGTGTGATGTGTGTGTGATGTGTGTGATGTGTGTGTGATGTGTGTGGTGTGTGTATGTGTGTGGTGTAGTGTATGTGTGATGTGTGTGGTGTGTGTATGTGTGTGGTGTAGTGTGTGTGATGTATGTGGTGTGTATGTGTGTGTGTGATGTGTATGTGTGTGGTGTATTGTGATGTGTGTAGGTGTGTGTGTGGTGTAGTGTATGTGTGATGTGTGTGGTGTGTATATGTATGTGTGTGGTACGTGTGATGTAGTGTGGTATAGTGTGGCGTGTGTGATGTTGTGTATGTATGTGGTTTAGTGTGATGTGTATTGTGTATATATGTATGTGTGTGGTGTGTAATGTGTGTGGTGTGTGTATGTGTGTGGTGTAGTGTGTGATGTGTGTATGTATATGTGTTTGGTGTAGTATGGTGTGTGTAGTGTGTTTGTATCGTGTGTGTATGTGTTGGTGTAGTGTGTTTGATAAAATGTGTGTATTTTTATGACAGATTTCCTTTGAAGAGAAATGAGAAAGAAACTTAGACATATTAGTGAACTGTCTTTATACAATTTTAGACTGTCTTAAGCATATTTTGTCCTAGTTCACTTACTACCTGAGTTTGTTTTAGTTTAACATTAACTGGGTGTGTGTCACAAAGACAGAAATTGTCCTTTAGACAACTCGCCTTAAGCCATCACTGATCTCATCCTGAAATAGTCGACTTTTATCGGTGTTGGTTTCTTTCATGGATCCGAAGGCTTTGAGATTGAAAATATTATGAGTATCATGTGATAGCAGCATTCATGTCCTTGTTTTTTCATGTTTTCTGTAAACAGCAGAGTTTAACATGAAAAAACATTTTATAGAATTTTGGAACAAGTTGGTTCTTGTCATGGACAGAGGCAAAACAGACTTAGAAATTGATTGCAGTTGATGCTTTTAGGGTAAAACACTTCTAGACTTTGGGACCACTGCCAGCGTTGAGATGCCCATGTGCAGTGTCCTCATCAGGGAGCATGACATCCACTGGTGTGCCTGCCATATGAGCCATCTTAGAGCCTAGGACTCTTTCCACCCTCACTTTCATAAAGCTTAGTTTTTACCTGGGTCGTTAGTACATGGTCAGCTAGTTGCAGATCCCTGCTCTGCTGCATCTCTTCACTCTTCCTTTTCCTGGTAGAGGTGCTTATTTCCTCCTTATTGGTTATGCGGAGATCAAAGGTTAAGCTTGGCCATGCCCTCCACATTCTCAGGGAAGAAGAAGAATGAATTGAGTCTAAATTAAATAAAAATCCTTCATGAAGGCAAATACGCTTGCTCTCTCAGTAGCCCCATGTAATTTTTCAGATTTAAAAATTGACCTCATGCATTTGGTGATGTTAATATAGAAACACTTCACTCAAATTTTATAGTGTTTTTCATGATTATTCTCTTATTATTATTTTATTTATTTTTTATTTATATTATATTTATTATTTTATTATTTATTTTTTATCTTATTATTATTTTATTATTTATTTATTATATTATTATTAATTGTAGTATGATAGAACTGCCAGACTCAGTGTAGTGAGCTCTGCAGTTAGTATTGCCTCCATGGAGGTTTAATGTTCAGAGTCTAAAGACTGTTCATATTGAAGCAGCCAGCACCTACCCAGAAGAAATGCTCCCGTTTTCATAGGCATTTCAGACTCTTACTTTAAAAGTTTCATATGTTTTTTTTTGTTTCTTCACTTAGTATAGTGGTCAGTATTTTATATATGACCAAAGATAAATGTCTTAAAAGTTTTAGAAGCTGAAAGTGACTATTATTTTTTTTGCAGAACATTTTCTCCTAGGTAGTATCAGTGATGATGTAGTAATTTCTCAAACTTCCAAGAAACAGGAAGTATGATCATTATAATTCGTAGTGTGTTTGTGTGTATTTTTATGACAGATTTCTTTTGAAGAGAAATGAGAAAGAAACTTAGACATATTAATGAACTGTCTTTATAGAATTTTAGACTGTCTTAAGCATATTTTGTCCTAGTTCACTTACTACCTGAGTTTGTTTTAGTTTAACTGGGTGTGTGTCACAAAGACAGAAATTGTCCTTTAGACAACTGGCCGGAAGCCATCACTGATATCATCCTGAAATAGTGGACTTTTAGCGGTGTTGGTTTCTTTCGTGGACCCAAAGGCTTCGAGATTGAAAATATTATGAGTATCATGTGATAGCAGCATTCATGTCCTTGTTCTTACGGTTTGAAATTTTTCCTTCTTTAGAATGTTTACATTCCCTATTGTTATTGACTCCATTTATAGGATTTTGATTTATTAGTAATATTGACTAATATATCTAAAGTCTTCATAAAATCGCTTAGATCAACTTTTATAATTTCATTTAAGTTAACTCATGGTTTCTAAAGCAGCAGTGATTTTATTTAAGTCCTAGGAGACATAGAGCTATATCTGGACTCAGCTTTTAGTTGTCACATCTAGAAATGGAGATTTTGGTGATTGGTCATTGGAAGGCAGAATCCTAAGATTCACAGGCAACTATAACATGGTTCTTTGGTCTCTATATATTAATAGTGCTGAGAATTTAAAGTCCTGGTTTAGTGTAACAACGTTATTCAAAAGTAAATACTCTTTATGTATTAACATTGTTAGTAGATATCATACTGAACTTTATTTTGGACCTTTATTTTTGACAGACAGGCTACAAGGACATCTTTGTTGTCTGATGGACACAAACTTGGGGAAGTTGTGGTTTATAATCTGCTGGCTAGGGTTTCAGCCTGTCTCTATTGTGCATGTTTAGGTAGTGCAGCTTCACAGATGTTTAAAGACAGACATCATAAATGCTTTTGTAGGTATTTAAAGTTAGGTACCAAATATCATGATTTAATCATAAGTTTTTAGTACTTAGAAGCATGGTGTAAGGGTTTAAATTAAGCATTGTCACACCCGAAGGCTATCTGCTTGCTTGTTAACAGATGGTATTTGGAGGCAGGAACATGCCAGAGCCTCTAACCTCATCACTGGAGTAGCTGGTTGATGGGACAACAGTTTGGTTGGCTGTTGGGAGATGGAGCTTCATGGGGTATTTCTGTGAAGTGATGCCTTGCTCTGGCTTTTTAGCTCTCAGTTACTGTCTGTTGGCTGAGTAAGCAGCCTTCTCTGTTATGTGCTTCATCCACTACTTTTTTGTCTTGTCTGAGGCCCATACTGTAAAGCCATCTGATCATGGATCTCTAAAACCTTTAGTCATTTTAGGTTCCTGAATGTATTTTGTTATAGGGATAAAAAACAAATAGCCATATTTTTCATTATCTTTAAAAAATTACAACCTTCACTCATGAGGCAGAGGCAGGGAGATCTCTGTGAGTTTGAGGCTAGCCTGTTCTACAGAGTGAGTTCTAGTACAGCCAGGGTTACAGAGAGATACTCCACCTCAAAAACAATAATAACAAAAAATCCAAACAGACAAAATAACAACGACAACTAATAAACACCTGACTTGCATGGGAGTGGCCCCAAGTTCCAACCCAGCCAAAAGGAAAAAGAATAACGATAAATCAAAATTCCTAATGTAAAACTCATATATTTATAAATGAGATGACTAAGAAAAATAATCTATAAAGAAGAATACAGGCCGTTCCATAATTTTGTTTAAACACACAATGAACTTTGATTTTGTTTAGTTTTGTTTTTTTATGAAAAAAGCCTTGAACTTTTAAACACATGTATAGGGAAAGAAGGCCTTTTAAACATCTTTAAAGTTAGAAAGCCTTTCTTTTTTTAAATAAGCCACAGTGGCAAAGTTCTTAAAAAATGTCTCTTTTTTCTGGTACAGAACTGAAAGGTCCAAATATAACTTTTCCCACATATGTGAAAAGTTCTAGCTTTTAGCATTCCCAGAAACAGCAGAGTTTAACATGAAAAAACATTTTATAGAATTTTGGAACAAGTTGGTTCTTGTCATGGACAGAGGCAAAACAGACTTAGAAATTTATGAGTATGACTCTGCATACTCATAAAACGAGTCTGGCAATGTTCCTTCTGGTTATGTTTTGTGCAACATCTGGAGGAGTACAGGTAGTTCTGATGGAATTTTTCATTAAAATCATTTGGCCCTGGGATATTTGGTTTGCTTTTGATGAGAGCTTCGATTTCCTTTAAGAGTATATGCCTAAAAAAAACAGAGTATATGGCTATTTAAATTGCTCATCCAAGCCTTATTTTATTTTAGGTAAATGTTGACTAGCCAGAAAATTGTCCATTTCATTTATGTTTCACAATTTTGTGGAGTACTGGTTTCTGTGGTTTGATCTAAGGATTCTGTGGATTTCCTTAGTGTCTGTCATGTATCCGTTTTCATTTCTGATTGTGTTAGTTTGTATATTCCCTCTTGTCTTTTATTTGTTTGCATTAGGGTTTGTTTATCTTCTTTATTTTTTCAAATAACCTGCTTTTTGTCTTACTGATTCATTGTATTTTTTATTTGTTTCAGTTTATTTCCGCCCTCAATTTTTTTATTTTCTTTTTTCTACTTATTCTGGTCATGTCTGCTTTTTTTTTTGAGACCATTCACATGTGTTGTTAAGTCACTAGTGTGAGTTTTCTGTTTATGCTAGGAAGTTTCCTCTTGGCACTGATTTCATAGTGTTACATACGTTTGGGTACAAATTGCCTTCATTTTTGTTGAGTTTCAGGAAGTATTTATTTTATTTTTCATTAATCCATGCGTGGTTAAGTAGTTTGCTGTTCACTTTCCATTGTTTTGTAGGATTTCTGATAGTACTGTTGTTGTCAAGTTCTAATTTTAAATCATGGTCATTTGATAGGACACAGTGTATTACTCCATTTTTTTTCTGTGTATGTTTACTTTGTTCCACAGTGTGGTCAGCTTTATAGACCTTTTCATGATGTGCTGAGAAGATGGATTTTCCTCTTAGCGCCACTTTCAGTTTGGTTGCGTTGTGTCTTTATTTTCTTTGAATTCAAGGAATACTTTCATTTCTTTATTTCTTCCCTGACCCAGGTATGGTTTAGTGTTTGCCTGTTCCCTTTCCATGAGTTTGTCGGTTTTTGGTGTAATAGCAGTTGTTATACTTCAACTTTGATCCATTGTCATCTGATAATGCTCATGTGCTTGCAAAATTTTTGTAAATATTTACTTTCTTGGTAATTTATTTATCATGTATGTGATATTCTGTCTGTGTGTGTGTCAGCAGGCCATAAGAGGGCGCCAGACATCATTACAGATGGTTGTGAGCAACAATGTGGTTGCCGGTAATTGAACTCAGGACTTTTTTAAGAGCAGGCAATGCTCTTAACCATTGATCCATCTCTCCAGCCCAATCAACCCCCCTACCATTTTTTTGTCTGGATTTTCAAGACAGGGTTTTTCTATAGCTTTTGGTTCCTGTCCTGTAAGTAGCTCTTGTATACCAGTCCTGCCTAGAACTCACAGAGATCTGCCTGCCTCTGCAAAATTTTTTTGTGTCATATAAGGTTCACTTTGTTATCCATGTATGTGGTCAATTTTAGAGAAGGTTCTATGAGAAGGTGACAGGATATATGCTTTACTATTAGGGTTACTATTAGGGTTTACTATTAGGGTGCTTTTATATTACTGAAATTTATATTTGGTATTGATACTTCATCCTGATGATATATTCCTGCTGTGAGTATAAAGTATTTGCTGCTCTTAATATTCTTTCTTAATACTGTATCTTTTGTGTTTTTATTATTAGGCATTGATGGTTTCTGTTTCAGTCTATTTGGTGTTCTGTATGCTTCTTTTACCTTAATAGGAATATCATTTTTTAGGTTGGGAAAGATTTATTCTCTAATTTTGTTGAATCCTTTTCCTCCATTACAGTTTTCAAGTCTTGAAATCTTTCTATTACCATTTTGATTGCTTTTTCTTGGTTTTCTTTCCCAGGGTTTCTTTGATTTCTCATTTCTTCAGAGTTGTTGTCATTTTTCTCAGCCTTTTGTTTAAAGTTGTTTTTTTACATTCTTTTGATGGTCCCTATATTTTTCATAATTTTAAGTTTAAAGTCTATTTCATGTGCTACCTCTGGATTAGGGTGTTCAAATTCTCCTGTTGTATATTCCCTGGCTTTTCATACTATCATGCTTTCTTTCAAATTGTTGGAGGTATTCTTACATAAATGCATGCACATTTGTACCAATCCTGTTAGGAGAGTCTTGCCTGCTTGGTATGGTCTTTGCTGCGGCTATCTCTGTGCTTGTGGTTTTTTCTTGGTTTGCCTTTTCTTAGTTTTCTTAGCTCTGCAGCCTCTTATATCTACTCCACCCTGGAGTAGACTGTGGTGATGGACATCAACACACTCCAGATGGATAGGAGTCCTTGGTGGCAAGCTAGGATGGGATAGAGTATTTTTGCATTCATGTTCATAAATGAGATTAGTTTTTACTTCCCTTCCTCGGTTGAGTCTTTTTTGTTTTCGCATCAATCTTACTGCCTAGTTATAATAAGAGTTCTTGCAATGTTCCTTCTGGTTACATTATGTACAACACTTAGAGGAGTATAGGAAGTTCTAATGTAATTCTTCATTAGTACCATTTGGCCCTGGGATATTTTGTTTGCTTTTGATGGGAACTTCTATTTCCTTTCATAGTATATACCTATTTAAATTGCTCACCTAGGCTTTATTTTATTTATGTAAGTGGTACCTATCCAGAAAATTGTCCATTTCTATTCTGCTTCACTATTTTGTACAGTACAGGTTTATATAGTATGATCTAAGGGTTCTGTGGATTTCCTTTGTGTCTGTTGTAATGTATCCATTTTAATTTCCAATTGTTTTAGTTTGGATGTTCTCTCTCATCTTCTTTAATTGTTTGCATAGGGGTTTGTCTACCTTTATTACATAAAATAACCTGTTTGTTGTTTGTTATCGTTTAGTATCTGAGTAAGTGTTAATGGTTTTTGTCATGGTTTTTGTTTATGGTTCTGGTCCATGTTTGTGTAAGGGGGTATTGATTTTTGGTAGTCATCTTTTTAGTGTTTACGGTTCAATTTCAGGTTCTTGTCGCAGTTTTGGGTAATTGTCATGTTCCAGATTTGAGTTGGTCTTGGCATTCATTGTTTGGGTTTTGGTATAAGTTTTATGGTTAGAGGGTTAGGATTAGTGTTGGGGTTTATGGGTTGGGTGTTGGGGTAGTGGCTGGTATTATGGTTTGGTGTTCTGGTTATGATCAGTGGGTTATGTTTTTTGTTTGTGTTTGTGTTTGCATTAATGTTCCTGTGTAGTGCTCAGGTTCTGGTTTGGCTTATGGTTTACATTTCAGGTTATATTTTGGGTTAGGATTTGGGTAGGAATTCTGTTTATGGTTTATGGGTTATTGTTTATGGTTTAGCTTATGGTCATAGTTTGGGTTTGTATTTGTGTTCAGGTTCAGGTTAGTGTTATGGTTTGGTTCTAAAGATTGTAGTTTGGGGTTCTGACTGGGATTCTGACTAGGGCTGTGATTCTGGTTAGCATTAAGGTTCAGGTTCTGGGTTAGGGTTCCGGTTAGAGTTCCGGTTAGGGCTGAGGGTTAGGGTTAAGGTTGGGGTTAGGGTTATAGTTAAGGTTAGGTTTTGGGTTAAGGCAGCTATCATCTTTTAAATGTGGATCTGTATTGCAGTTGTGGCTGTGTGGAAGGTAATCAATGCCAGAAAACGGCCTCCGGTTACTTTTATTCTCGTCTTGGTTCATCCCAGTGACACATAGTAAATCACACGTGATATTTCAGAGCAGTTGTCACTAGGTTAACCATATGTGCCCCAATTGACCAATTTTTATTGAAGTACTTTGCCAAATTTGTTCAAAAGTTTTCCAAATATATGGCTGATGTTTTAGAGTACATTACGTAAAATCTGGACATGCAGATTATATTTCTTAATTTTCATTAACATTAATCCAGGTATGATTAATGGACTATGCTGAGAGCCTTTTATGACAAGTGCAATATGTGCCTATTTTATTACTCATTAGGTTGTTCATAATTACTTATTCTTTATATTTATTTCTATCATGGACTACATTAATGCATTTATGACTGTTGTACCATCCCTGCATCTCTGGTGAATTGATCATGAAGGTTTCTATAATGTATTCCTGCATTCGGTGTGCCATCATTTTATTGAGTATTTTTGCATTCATATTCATTACTGAGATTATTTTTTAATTCTCTTTCTCAGGTGAGTCTTTGTTTTCACATCAATCTTACTGCATACTCAAAAAGAGTTCAGGCAATGTTCCTTCTGGGTATATTATGTGCAACACTTAGAGCGGTATAGGTAGTTCCGATGGAATTCTTCATTAAAAGCATTTGGCCCTTGAATACTCTGTTTGCTTTTGATGAGAGCTTTTATTTTCTTTAGGAGTATATACATATTTAAATTGCTCACCTATGCTTTATATTATTTATGTAAATTGTACCTAGACAGAAAATTGTCCATTTCATTTCTGTTTCACAATTTTGTATAGTACAGGTTTCTGTGGTATGATCTAAGGGTTCTGTCGATTTCCTTAGTGTCTGTTGTCATATATCCCTACTCATTTCTGATTGTGTTAGTTTGCATGTTCTCTCTTGTCTTTTTTATTAGTTTGCATAAGGGTTTGTCTATCTTTATTTTCTCTAACAACCTGCTCTTTGTCTCATTGATTTATTGCATTTTTGTTTCTATATAAATTATTTCATCCCTCAATTTGATTATTTTCTGTTTTCTACTCCTTCTGGTCATGTCTGGTTTTTTTGTTCTAGAGCATTCACATGATTTAACTCACTAGTGTGAGCTTTCTGTATGAGCTAGGAACTTTCCTCTTAGCACTGCTTTCATATTGCTCATAAGTTTGGGTATAATGTTCCTTCATTTTTGATCAATTTTAGGAAGTCTTTATTTTACGTTGACCCTTGGGTAGTTCAGTAGTTTGCTGTTCAATTTCCATTGTTTTGTAGGATTTCTGAGAATGCTGTTGCTGTCAAGTTCTAATTATAAATTGTGGTCTTCTGATAGGACACAGTGTATTACTCCATTTTTTTCCTGTGTATGTTTTCTGTGTTGCTTTATAAAAGTATTCATGAGGTGCTGGGAAGATGGTATATTCTTTCCTGTTTGGGTGTATTATTCTAAAGATGTCTCTTAGGCCCATTTCATTCATTACATCTCTTAGTTCTCTTATTTCGCTTATAAATTTTTGTCTGGTTAACCTGTTCATTGTCGATTGCGGAATACTGAGATATCCTGCCATTAGTGATTAGGTTTTGATGAGTAATTTGAGTTCTAATCATGTTTCTTTTACATGTGTGAGTGCACTTGTATGACAATGATTGAGGCTTCATCTTGATAGATTGAACTTGTTATTAGTATATAGTGCCTTCTCCAAGTGTTCTGACTTACTTTAGTTAGAAATCTAATGTTAGATATTATGGTAGCCATTCCTGATTGTTTCTTGGGTCCTTTTCCATACCCTTTATTCTGAGGCGCTGTCTGTCTTTGATGTTGAGGTATTTTTCCTGTATACAATAGATTGTTGATTTTTGTTTTCCTGTCTATTCTCTTAGACTGTGTCATTATATGTGGTTTGAGCACATGTATAGTAAGAGACATTAATGACTAATAGATGATAATTTCTGTTATTTTTAAGTGAGAGTTGTTGTTAGAGTTTTGCTGATGCGAGTTTTTTTTTTTTTGCTCTAGAATTTGTGTGTGAAGTTTTCATTCTTGCATTGGTGTTTTCCTTGTAGTAAGGGTGGGACTTTTGATATGTCTTTTTACAATTTTTTATGGTCAGGTGATACCTTGTTTTTAAGCAATGGTGAAAGGAAGCTTTGGAGGTTTTAGTAGTCTGTATTTGTATTCAAGGTCTCATATTGCCTGCTGCACATTTATCCCTGCTCTTTTTGCTTTCACGGTTTCCTTTGAGACGTTGGGAGTAATTCTGATAGGTTTACCTAAATATGTTACTTGGCCATTTTCTTTTGCACATCCTGATATTCTTTATTCTGTATGCTTTTGTGTTTGATGTTTTGATATGACTAGGGGATCTTTTTAATCTACTTTATTTGTTGTTCTTTATGCTTCTTATACCTCCTTCTGAAGGTAAGATATCCTTCTTTAAGTTTTGTAAGTTTCGTTTTATAATTTTCTTGATTATATTTTCTGTGCCTTCTATCCCTCATTTCTTAGGTTTTGTTTTCTGTTGTTTACCCAGATTTTATGTATTTTTTTAAAAAAATTTGTTAGGTTTCATGGTTTTTTTTTTCCTTACCTGATCTAGCATTCTTCAAACCTGAGATTCTCTCTTCCATTTGTTTTATTCTGTTTGTTGTACTTCCCTCTGTAGTTTCTGTTCATTTTTTCCTGGATTTTCATATCTGGGGTTTCTATTGTTTTCTTTATGGCTTATATTTCAGTTTTTGGTCTTAAACCGTTTTAATCAGCAGTCTGGTTTTTACCCCTTCGTTATCTTGCTTTTTTGTGTGATTTTTTAATTTTTTTCATATTTCAGCTGTTGCTTTTTTCTTCGTTTTTTAGTTAGATTTTCATTTCACTTTATATGTATTTATCATCTCAATAAAGTTATCTTCTTACGTACTTATAGTCCTTTTTTCCTTTGTTTTGAATCTGCCTGGTCTGTGATCACTTGATTCTGATGTTACAGTGTGACCTTAGGATGTTGTATAAATTATTGCATTAGAGTCGACCAACTTCTTTTCATTTTACCTTGGCAGTGTCTTTGCATCTTGTTCAAATTGTTACAGTGGCTGTCTGATTCTTTGGGAAGTGTTCTTGGTCTGCTCTGTGGTTTGGGGGGTCTCATTTCTCCTGTTCTTTTTTTTTCCATTTTACTTTATTGCTCCTTTGGTATACTCTGTGCAGTCACAGCTTGTTTGTGGACTTGCTCTCTTGATCTTCTGACCTGAGGCAGGTAGAGGATGACCCAAAATATTTGTCTATCGATGTTCCAGAGAGTGTGGCATTGTGCTGTGTTGCTGTTCATGTACCTGTTTGTTTTCTCTGTATTGTAACCCATTTCTTTCAGAGTTGCAGCACGTTGGAGCGCAAACTGGTAAGTTTTTGGGTTGGATGGGGTTAGCAGCTTTCAGGGTTTAGTGGGCGGGGTGAGTATTAGGGTAGACTGCATGTAGGCAACTATCTCTTGTTAGCTAGCTAGAGATGTAAAACCAATTTGGATGGTGCTTGGGGATTTTACCCAGTATGTCTATCTGAGATGATTGCTTGTCCTGCCGGGTACCTGGACACTCTGTTCTTGGTCCTTGGTTTGGATAAGGTTTATGGCTAGGGTTTGTGGATAAGGCTTATAGCTAGGGCCAGGATTTAGGTCTATGGTTAGTGCCTAGGGGGTTAGGATGGTGGTGTTGCGGATCTGTAATTGGGTTACAGTTGGAGTTAGGTTTTAGAGTTAAGGGGTTAGAGTTATGATTTCCAGTTCTGGCTCAGATTTGTGTTAAGGGTTAGGGTTCTGGACAGTGTTTTGTTCTTGTGCTTTGCTTGGGTTTATGGTATGTTTTAGATTTAGGGTTTTTGATTTGTTTAAGATATGGTTGTGTGCTTTGTTTTTTGTTCATGCATTGATTTACGTTTTTGTTTTCGGATTTGAATCAGCATTTGTGTTTGTGTTAGGTTTTGTGTTATGGTGTGGCTTCTGTTTTTGGCTCATGTTGATGTTCTTTTTTATTGCTTATTGGTTATGAGTCTTGTTAGGTTATCAGTTTCAGGTTTTTGAAGTGGGGTCGAGGGTACATGTACAGCTTGGGTTTGTAATGGAGTTATGGGTTTGTGTTAGGTTCCAGGTTAGGGTTTAGTACTAATGATTGTCTTTGGATTAGTGTTTGGGTTATGGTTTAGTTTCGCGTTGGGGTTCGGGTTATGTTTCTGATCATGGATTCTGTTTACGGTTCCGGTCCTGGTTTGGTTTAGGGGGTATTGATTTTGTGTCATTATCTGTTTAGTGTTCAGTTACATTTCTAGTTTCTTGGCACAATTTGGGGTGAGTGTTAGGGTCCGGATTGGATTGGGTGTTGGCGTTCGTTGTTAGGGGTTTGGTGTAAGGTTTATGTTTACTGGGTTAGGGTTACTGTTGGTGTTTATGGGTTACGTGTTGGTGTTGGATTCAGTTGCTAGTGTTAGGGTTAGGTGTTCTGGTTATGATTAGGGTGTTATGGTTTCTGGCTGTGTTTGTGTTGGCATTGCTTTTATGGTTTAGTGCTTAGGTTCCGGTTTGGGTTATGGTTTACAGTTTGGTTAAGAGTTCAGGTTAGGATTTTGATTAGAAGTATGATTAGCGTTTATGGGTTTAGGGTTTAGTGTTAAGCCTTGGGTCATAGTTTGGGTTAGTATTCGTATTCATGTTCAGGTTAGTGTTATGGTTTGGATTTAGGGTTTGTTGTTTGGGGTTCTGACTCAGGTTTTGAAGAGTTCTGGCTAGGGTTAGGATTTTGGTTAGGTTTAAGATTCAGGTTCTAGTTAGGTTTCTGGTGAGAGTTAGGTTTCTAGCTAGGGTTAGGGGTTAGGGTTGGGGTGGGATTTAGGGTTGGGGTGGGGGTTACTGTTAGTATTAGGGGTCAGGGTCAGGGGTCGGGGTCAGAGGTCGGGTTAGGGTCAAGGCTTAGGGTCAAGGCTTAGGGTCAAGGCTTATGGTCAAGGCTTAGGGTCAAGGCTTAGGGTCAAGGGTTAGGGTCAAGGGTTAGGGTCAAGGGTCGGGGTCAAGGGTCGGGGTCAAGGGTCGGGGTCAAGGGTCGGGGTCAGGGGTCGGGGTCAGGGGTCGGGGTCAGGGGTCGGGGTCAGGGGTCGGGGTCAGGGGACGGGGTCAGGGGACGGGGTCAGGGGACGGGGTCAGGTGTCAGGGTCAAGGGTCAGGGTCAAGGCTTAGGGTCAGTGTCAGGGGCCAGGGGTCGGGGACATGGTCAGGGGTCAGGGGTCAGGGGTCAGGAGTCAGGGTCAGGGTCAGGGTCAAGGTCAAGGGTCGGGGTCAGGGTCAGGGTCAAGGTCAAGGGTCGGGGTCAGGATCAGGGTCGGGGGTCGGGGGTCGGGGGTCGGGGGTCAGGGTCAGGGTCAGGGGTCAGAGGTCAGGGTCAGGCATCAGGGTCATGGTCAAGGTAAAGGGTCGGGGTCAGGGTCAGGGGTCGGGGGTCAGGGTCAGGGGTCGGGGTCGGGGTCAGGTGTCGGGGTCAGGTGTCGGGGTCAGGTGTCGGGGTCAGGTGTCGGGGTCAGGTGTCGGGGTCAGGTGTCGGGGTCAGGAGTCGGGGTCAGGTGTCGGTCGGGTCAGGGGTCAGGGGTCAGGGTCATGGATCAGGGTCATGGTCAAGGGAAAGGGTCGGGGTCAGGGGTCGGGTTCGGGGTCAGGGGTCGGGTTCGGGGTCAGGGGTCGGGGTCAGGGGTCGGGGTCAGGGGTCAGGGGTCAGGGGTCGGGGTCAAGGGTCAGGGGTTATGGTCAAGGGTCAGGGTCAAGGCTGAGGGTCAAGGTTCAGGGTCAGGGTCAGGTGTCAGGGGTTATGGTTAGAGGGTCAGGGTCAGTGTCAGGGGCCGGGGTCAGGGGTCAGGGGTCATTGTCTGTGGTCAGGCATCAGGGTCAGGGGCAAGGGTTAGGTTCAAGGTCAATGGCCAAGGGTCAAGGGTCAGGGTCAGGGGTTAGTGTCAAGTGTCAGGGTCAGGGGTCAGGGTCGAGGGTTAGGATCAAGGGTTATGGTCAAGGGTAAAGGGTCAGGGGTCAGGGGTCAGAAGTCAGGGTCAAGGGTCAGGATCAAGGCTTACGGTCATGGTCAGGGGTTAGGGTCAAGGGTCAGGGTCAGGGGTTAGGGTCAGGGGTCAGGGTCAAGGGTCAGGGTCAAGGGTAAAGAGTCAGGTTTTATGGTCAGGGTCAGGGTACATGGTCAGGCGTCGTGGTCAGGGGTCAGGGGTTAGGGGTTAGGGTTCAGGGGTCAGGGTCAAGGGTCAGGGGCCAGGGGTCGGGTACAGGGTCAGTGGTCAGGGGTCAGGGTCAGAAGTCAGAGGTCAGAGGTCAGGGTCAGGGATCAGGGTCAAGGGTCGGGGTCAGGTGTCGGGGTCAGGTGTCGGGGTCAGGTGTCGGGGTCAGGTGTCGGGGTCAGGTGTCGGGGTCAGGTGTCGGGGTCAGGTGTCGGGGTCAGGTGTCGGGGTCAGGTTTCGGGGTCAGGTTTCGGGGTCAGGTGTCGGGGTCAGGTGTCGGGGTCAGGTGTCGGGGTCGGGTCAGAGGTCAGGGTCATGGATCAGGGTCATGGTCAAGGGAAAGGGTCGGGGTCAGGGGTCGGGTTCGGGGTCAGGGGTCGGGGTCGGGGTCAGGGGTCGGGGTGGGGGTCAGGGTCAAGAGTCAAGGGTCAGGGTCAGAGGTCAGGATCAAGGGTTAGGGTCAAGGGTTATGGTCAAGGGTAAAGGGTCAGGGTCAGGGGTCAGGGTCA